>NC_091121.1:162418133-162718133 GCF_040183065.1 Periplaneta americana
TATGTTATGTTATGTTATATTTTATTATATTATATTATATTATATTATATTATATTATATTATATTATATTATATTATATTATTCCGGTTAAACCGGAAGTAGAAAGAACTCGGTAATACCATTATTGATTTCTTAGTAGGCCTATATAGTTATTCCCACATACCAAGTTTCACATGCTTCAGAAGTTATTTAGGTGGTGCGGAACTTTTAACTAACTCTGTATATTACCAATCACGGTATTGCAGGATGATTATATAAATAAACTATAAACTGAAATACGTAGGATAACAACTAAAATGAAGTCAATGGTGGACATTTCTGTTTCTGTTGACATAATATAGAAATATTATTTCTCGATATACTGCAGTATATAATGACTTTCGTCATGTTTATTTTGTCATCTGAAATTTATAACAAAATCGTCAATAAAATTAAATTACTGGAAATAGAAGGGGGGGGGGAAACCGAACCGTGAAAAAAAGTAAATTTCAATTGGAAAGAAAACGCATATAGGTATTAAATATCTATAGGGTAACGTATAAAGAGATAATGAGACATAGATTTTAAGAATCCGTTGAAAATTAGCCTATATAGTGAAAACAACTCACGTAGTCTATGACCGAGCTAAGTCTTGACGTATTTCAATTAATTCCTATTACGTATACCAATTTTCTAATATTTTATGCTGTTTTATGGTATAATCTTGGTTTAAGCTTCTTTCTTGTGTGTACTATTGTAATGGAACATTTTTAGTGCCGTCTAACAAAGATGAAATTGATTAGACTAGAGAGTCGTTGAACACGCGAACAACTAGATTATTTACTCACGATTAAACTATCTTTTGTGAGCATTTCTCTCTTAAACTTACATTGCTCTCTGCGAAACAAAGAGATTATCCTACAGTTTTTGCCGTCGGCTGTGAAACGTATTATAAACACACCGTGTAATTTTAAAGCGGTTAAAATCAATTTACTGATAATTTAATTATATCTATTACCTTAGAATATTGGCTAATCATCCCATTTTTTCTCCAACAACTGAATAGCCAAGCATGGACTGTCGTCTTTCAACATACACGTAATCTAGTTTTTACGTTCTTTCCATTATAAATTTATACAAAAGTAAAATACATTCTACTTTTTCTAAGCTTTTTCTTTCACAATTCTGAGTTAACCTTGGAGCCGCATTTCTGTTTTGTCTACATATAAAACTCGAAGAACTTTAGTTCGCTCAGCACCCATCTTAGAATTAAATCCGTGTAATTTCTCTTCTTCGGATGTGCTTTTCTACTCACAGTTTCCTTTTCCACGCATCAGCATTTTCGATAACCGAACAAGAACGGACCTAAATGTACTTTTCGTTTTGAATGAGAGAAAAACTTTTCCTTATTTGTAATAGATTCCATCTGTTAGGAAATGATTCAATATCGTCACTATTTTAAACAGAAAAGTCTTGTAGGAAGCTTTTTCTAAAAACCGTGTAATATCTTGGAGGACCTTTTTTGTGTAAACTGAAGAGGCGTGTAATTTATACCTTAAAGTGGTACTCGCAAAGGGGAAGAATTTCTATAAAGGATTCCCTTTTCTTCTCTATTCTCCCCAGAATATTCGGAAGGTTGCTGTAGTCACGGTTGGAGAAGTTCACCAAACTGGCAATAACGCGCCCTGACTTTCATGTGTTTGTAGGCAAGCAAATACGAGTTCAAAGTTGAAGATATGCGGGTGCTCTTCTATTTATTACATCCCTCTCCTTCTCCTCAGTTAGATCTCTAACAAAGCATCCGCTGCAAGTTACTGCATACACAGAATAAAACAGGAATCGATGAAAATGTGTTTTCTGCAGTTCTTAGTGACAAAACAAATTTTTCCTAACTTGAAGACAGTTTACAGTTTACGCAGAATTTCTCTTTGAGTCATTTAGGAATAGATGAAACGTACAATAAATTTATTTAATACTTTATTCGCAAAGGAAGATAACAATGAAATCTCAAAGAAAAAGTGAACACATAACTTTAGACCTATATAAATCAAAGTTAAATTATACAGGATGTTTCCGAGGTGGTGTTACAAACTTTCAGGGATGATGGCGAATGGCACATGTATCAATTTGAGATAAGGAACCATGGTCCGGAAATGACTGAGTCGAAAGTTATAAGCAAAAATAGTTGTGTGGAAATGGAATTGTAATTTGGCACCACGTGCCCTCCTTCCCTTAACTTTTGGAACAGTCGTGGAAAAATGATATGGGCCGGATGTCTCCTACGTGGGTACTTGCCGTGATACAATCTGTGAGCTTGTCTACTGTTCCCATTGGCTCATCCGTATTCGAAAATCAGGTCTGCTTATTCCGCTCTCGTGTACTCCTCCATTTCACTAGGACTGATCGACCGGACACTGCAACTTGTACACATACACTGCTGTCTACAGACGTGCATATCAGGACCGACCATGTCCGTTACACATTACGCTATCGGCATTGCTTTAGTGTAGTTTCCTGTCCCCATCCCTCAGATATGAATGGAATACTGTAAGTAGACAACGTAAACAACGTCAGATGACGTTGTGTAAGATTACAGATAAATACACACAAATAAGGTGTACAGAGGAATAAAATTATTTCAATTCCACAGAACTATTTTTGCTTGTAACTTTCGACTCCGTCATTTCCGGACCATGGTTCCTGATCTCAAATTGATACATGTGCCCTTCGCCATCATCCCTGGACGTTTGTAACACCACCTCGGAAACACCATGTACAGACGTGGACAAATTATTAACAAAATTGACGATTTTTATGATAATTCCGTTTACAAAATTTGACTTTTCAATTTACACTATAGTTGACAATTTTTCATATTTCTATCATTATAGTAGACAGAAAAATGCAAAAATGTCAACTGTAGTTTAAATTGAAGAGCCAATTTTTGTAAGAATATATAATAAAGATCTTTAATTTTGCTAAAAATTTGTAAATATGCAAAAATGTCAACTGCAGTCTAAATTGAAGAGACAAATTTTGTCAAAATATAAAATAAAAATCTTCAGTTTTGATAATTATTTGGAAATATCCAAAATGTGAACTGTAGTCAAATTGAAGAGTCGAATTTGGTAAAAATATATAGTAAAAATCTTCAGTTTTGCTAATAATTTGTAAATATGCAAAAATATCAAATGTAGTCCAAATTGTAGAGTCAAATTTTCTAAAAATATACAATACAAATCTTCAATTTTGCTAATAATTTGGAAATACGCAAAAATGTCAACTGCAGTCTGAATTGAAGAATAATATTTTGTAAAAATATATACTAAAAATCTATACTAATAATAAATCTGTAGCCGAAATTTTTCTGGTAATTTTCGATTTTCCAAAAATAATTGATCCTAACATATATAATTAACCACCCTGAAACCGAAAATCGCATTTTTGAAATTTTTGTTTGTATGTCTGTCTGTATGTTTGTTACCTTTTCACGCGATAATGGCTGAACCGATTTATATGAAAACTGGAATATAAATTAAGTTCGTTGTAACTTAGATTTTAGGCTATATGACATTCAAAATACATTATTTAAAAGGGGGTTATAAGGAGGCCTGAATTAAATAAATAGAAATATCTCGCTTATTATTGATTTTTCTGAAAAACGTTACATAACAAAAGTTTCTTTAAAAATGATTTTCGATAAGTTTTATCCTTTACAAAATTTTGATAGGACTGATATTTAATGAGATAAATGAGTTTTAAAATTAAAATAACGCCATCTAAGACGATGCAATGAAATAACAAATGACTTCGTCTATAAGGGGCCTTGAACAACAATACTCGAAAAAGGGGTCTTGGACAGCAACAATCGAAAGCTATTAAACTTAGCTTACAGACAATGTTTATGTGTTTGTATGAAGTAATATCCGAAGCTAAATTAACCGATTTGTATAATTAATTATTATTTCATCATTGGAAAGTGTAGTTTCTCTAGATGGACATAATGCTATAATGTTATTACAGTAACTTCTGAGTGCTCTCTGGACCAAAATGATCGCATTTTAATTATTTAAATACAATTTAAATTAAGAAACATATTAAACGATTTATCCTTCTATCAAACCCGAATGTTTCCTGGATCAAACGTCATATTTTAATTATGTAATTACTTTATATTTATTTCTAATAGGTGCAGCGGAGCGCACGGGTACGGCTAGTATATAATAAAAATCTTCAATTTTGCTAATAATCTATCCACGTCTGTATAGCACAATTCTATAACATACAGGGTTTAAGGGGTATGAGTGTCATTATTTTAACTGATGACTGTTCATGTCCTAAGGAAGAAAAAATGTCCTCACAATTTTTTTTCTAATTTCAATATTTAACTAATTATTAAAGTTTACAATATTAGACGTTTGGCAACGCTGCTGGATGGGGAAGAGGGAGTTTACAAGCACACAGTACACCAGCCATATAAATAAACAACAAAACAGTTAAGGAGAGTTGAATACTAAATCTCGTTATTATAAATTTGTTCCAGTACGATTCAGAATCGTCCACACCTGTGGAGTAACGGTCAGCGCGTCTGGCTGCGAAACCAGGTGGCCCGGGTTCGAATCCCGGTCGGGGCAAATTACCTGGTTGAGGTTTTTTCCGGGGTTTTCCCTCAACCCAATACGAGCAAATGCTGGGTAACTTTCGGTGCTGGACCCCGGACTCATTTCACCGGCATTATCACCTTCATTTCATTCAGACGCTAAATAACCTAGATGTTGATACAGCGTCGTAAAATAACCCAATAAAATAAAATAAAAAACGATTCAGAATCGATTCTGAACTGCTGATGCATGCGCAGATGACTTAATCGGAGGTAGAGGTTAAATGCTTCGAGACTAGAGAAGTTAAAAAAAAAAAAAAAAAAAAAAAAAAAAAAAAAAAAAAAAAAAAGATAGGTCATGAGAGATTTGGAAGATGATGGTCATATATTTTATGACAAATTAAGTTGGGAAGAGAAGAAAATCCGAAAACCGTGAAAGAACAGTTTAAGCAATGTTCCAACAACGTAAAATCCCGAACTAGTTCTGAGAACGGACTCAACTAGCGCATGCGTCGAAAGATGTTTGGTATTATAGTCCGGATCAGCTTACTTAATACCCTAAGAGTGAAACCTAACCATTTTTCCCCTATTACTACATATGCTAGTGAATTATAGTGATTTTCTAGCTCTCCGGTTGAATTTTCTTTTACCAACTTTGTTTCGAATTTCGAGTACTAACAAATACTACAACTGGAAGTTATTTTCTAACTGTTATGTTGGCAGCATAATTTCGGTGTGCAGTCAAGGAAACTGATGAAAATGCAAGTACCTAAGCTTGTGAATTAATAATTAATAATACCGGTACAGTATTAATATTAATATCAATACACAATTTTATTCAGTTCTGTTGCGTTGTAATCCCAATTCCACTCTATATTCAGATAAGTGTAATTAAATAAGAAATAGCTTATAGACCTACTACGTATGAAACATGAACAGAAATATATTTCACATTTTAATGAATTTTTTTCGTGTTTAGATTTTTATTAAATTATCCAGGAGATTAAATAGCATGGTAGCGACTTCTCCAACAAATAAAGTGCTCGTAAGTATTTTAAGTAGGATATACATTTCAAAGTTGTATTCTGTTTTACCAGACTAAATACAGCTTTAGGTTAGGTGTCGTGAATCGTAAACTGTTTAGTCAAAGCAATGAATTTCATTTTGTCAGAAAAAAATTAATTTTTATATTAGATCATACTAATCCTGATTACCAACATAATATGCGAGAATTCCAGGAGAAAAATATACTATTTCATAAATTAATTATTGAACCATTTAGGAAACATCTTGCAACATAAAGATGAAATGTGATAAGTAAACAAGCAAGACATTGTTTTTGTTAGTACTGTATTATTATTATTATTATTATTATTATTATTATTATTATTATTATTATTTCAGTACGTAGCATTGTGATTTTACTCTCTTTGGTGATATCTGGTATTAGTTGGCAACACTGAAGAGACGGCCAAATTAGCCTTTTAGGAACTACACTTACGTGATCCTCACTATAGTTCGTAACACGTTTTGAATTTCTAGCTAGAACAAACCTAATGAGCAAAGCTCGGAACTTGGGGACTTGTGTGTCGTGTGCATGAGTAAGGTTACAGGTACAACGTATACAAAGCTCACGCTGTAAGCGCTCAAGGACAGTCGTATGTACAAAGAAAGTGGTCACATCTACGCACGAGGAAACTGTGTCATGTTGAAGCCAATGACAATCAGAGAATTACAAATAAACGGTCTGTTAGAGGAATTAGAAAATACGTGTTATTCAAATGGGTACCTATTATAGAAGTTTGAAAATACATTTTTTAAATTTTAGGTACAGAATTTCGTGGAGAAATTCGGAGGAGATACATTATTTTCTACGAATGGAGAGTTTATATTTTGTAAGTTGTGCTACACACAAACTAAAGGCTGGAAACGGCATTCATTGAAAGACATTGCAGTCCCTTAAATTGGTGGAAAATTTGTCCATAGTCATGGATCAAGTCGTAGAGGGATGTGCCCTAATAGTGACACACAAATTGAAAACTATTTTCGAGAAAAATTTAGGATATACTTATCTTTCTCAGATAAGAGATCAGCTAGCAACTGCTGAAAATCGAACAAAACAGTGACAGTTAAAACATTTATTTTAAGTTTGCTCCCGTCATTTCATGTGACGTGGAAATAAGTTTTTCTCGTTTCAAATCATATTTAACTCACTGACGAAGAAGTTATGGGTTCGAATATATTCGAATGTAAGTAGTCATACACTGTAATATAATGTACAGAGCAGTACAGTAAATTTGATATATTGCTGATGTTTATTTTTATTATATATATGCTATAAAATTACGTGTTTCAACCTACCACAATACTATCAATATGTTGCTTCAGCCAGAAACCACTTTTATAGCAGACCTGACAGTACCTCCGTGCTGGAAGCGGGAGTTTGTTGACATTGAAGTCCGTCGCTTAGCCACGTGCAAAGACACAAGTCCCCAAGTTCCGAGCTTTGCTAATGAGTACAACATGCAATTTAAGGATACTAAGGCTAAAATTTAGCCTAGATATGAATGTTAAATTTATGACTTATTTATTTTACGTGTAATATTTAAGTAATGAAAGATCGAGGTGATGCATTAGTTTCTTACTAAGTGAAGTTTGTGCATTGAATATTACATTTTCTTTGACAGTGCGATTATAATTATGTTCCATACCTTCTTCCGATCGATCAGCTTTTTGCTTTGTAAACCAGTAGAATTTGACTTCTGATATGACTGTAAAATGGCTGTTGGTTACTACTGATTCCACAAAAAAAAAAAAAAAAACTGCTGGTTAAGAGCGATAATTTCTATACATTAATTGAAGGGTTCAGAGCCATAGTGGGCCAAGCGCCATTTATTAAAAACGGAGAAAGCTGCGGTTAAAGTTAAGTGAATACCATAGTTTAATGAAGATTGACATATCATTTAGTTTTAATGTGTATAGGCCTACTTTACATTACTT
The DNA here is from genome assembly GCF_040183065.1 of Periplaneta americana. Classification (NCBI taxonomy): domain Eukaryota; kingdom Metazoa; phylum Arthropoda; class Insecta; order Blattodea; family Blattidae; genus Periplaneta; species Periplaneta americana. The sequence goes on from NC_091121.1 coordinate 162,425,714, forward strand.
GCTATATGTTTCCATTGAATTATGATAATAACTTCATTTTAACCCTTGTTTTCTAAGGATTTAGTAAATGGCGCTTGGCCCACTATGGTTCTGCCCCCTTCAATTTTGCGTTATTCTGTACAGCTGTGATTGATTAAAATTCAACGGATTCTTACACTTCATTGGTGAAAGTGTGTATCGATGAAAATAATCTCCAATAAACAAAATAAATATGTTATTCAATAAATACATTTTGGAACTACTAGGCTATATTAATGTCTAATTTATTATAGTATATTGTCGAATGACTGGAATACAATTAATAGAGCATTGATTTCAGTGTTGTGTGCTACGGCATGGTATACTGTGGAGAACAGTTGGAGGGAGGATGGGGAGAGCTGGAATTAGGGGTTGTTGTGTGCGTGTATGTCAGTGCGTGCGTGACCGGAATGGATAAATTGGGGATTTATGTGTTCACTAGTTCGCGTGAAGACGATATATATTGTGTAAATATCTAATTATTGAGTTACATGTCATTGATGCGATGTCACGTAAGGGCCGAGGCTGTAGATTCAGAATTAATTGCTTTTTGTGCAACTGCTGTAGGCTATGGGTCAAGAACACACAGCCTGCAGGCTGAATTGTAGACCACACAGCTTTTACATCATTCACATCAACGAGCAATATACAAACGAAAAGTAGAGATTGTTACAGGAATGGTGCATGAAATTGGAAAGAGAAATATCAAAACTTGTGCAGCCACTTTATTAAATTGAAATGTAGTGTTGAAAGACTATTGGCCAGTTTGTCCAAGTAATGTTCAATTTTGCTTAACGAATGTTAAATTAACAGTCTGTTTTTTTTAACGCTTTGTTAATGTATTTTCCATTTGTTCAACATAATTTTGTTTAAGATAACCAACACTTAACTATAACGTCTGTTAGCACTATTTTAACTACTCAACAGCAGTTGGTAATGATTCTACATATGTAAGACAATTTTTGATTGACTAAAATTAATCTTTAAATTCTATATTATAGAGTGAGTCATGACAACCTGTTATAGTAGGCCACGCTCCATAAACAAACAGTTGACAAATGAAAGTTGTAGGTGACGTGCTGAATAATAATTACAAAGTAAGGTTATATTTTCTCATTGCTATTATGGATATGAAATACGAAAGAAATAAAATAACACTGATATATTTAAACAGTCCAAAGTATTTTTTTCAATGTTATATTACCAGTCATATGCTAGCATTCCCTACAGAGAGACAGAAAATATTAATTTCGCAACTTCTGTTCGAACAGCTGTGGAGATATCGGCCATATTTAACTAACTGTTAAACGAGTTAACTGCCCGAAATCCTACATTTAAAATTAACAAATTATTAACAATCTGTTAAACCAAACTAGTGTTGAAAACATACAATTTTATTAAGTAACAAACTGTTTAGAGTTTAACAATCGTTAAATTTTCTAACAATACTTGGAAAAACCGGCCATAAATCTTGAAAATTTTGTAATAAAATTTGTATAGGTTATCTACCATAGTGTCCCGCGCCGTGGCATCGTGGTCTAAGGCATCCTGCCTAGGACTCGCGTTACGGAATGCGCGCTGGTTCGAGTCCTAATGGGAGAAGAAATTTTCTCATGAAATTTCGGCCAGTGTATAGGACCGGTGCCCACCCAGTATCGTGATGCACATGGGGAGTTACGAAATCCGGTTGCGAATGCCAGCTATAACGGCTGGGGGGATCACCGTGCTAACCACACGACACCTTCATTCTGGTTAGATGATCGTCCACCTCTGCTTCGGCATGTGGGCGTGAGGCCAACAGCCGGCTGGTCGGTCTAGGCCTTTCACTGGCTGTAGCGCCACGGATTATTATCTACCATAGTTACATTTTTAGTTGAATTGCATTGAAAGCTTGTTATCCATAATACGCAATATAAAATCTTCCCATTCTTGATCCACGGGAAATGTACAGTAGTGGCACAAAAAACCGAACCGACCCTTGTAGCTGATTTCAGAGCCTTGTTCACTCCAGAACACGATAGACTGGTAACTAAGACTTTCGTGGTTCGAATCCTGCCTGGGATAGAAACTTTTTTTTTTTTTTTTCCTTATTCAAATTTATTTCCAATACTTTTTGATTGCAGCGATATTTTACTACTTAATGTACTTATTATTCCCAGAACATGAATTTTACCAGCTATCGAGAAGTATTGGGAATAAATTTGAATAAGGAACAAAAAAAAAAAGTTTACTTCCCAAGCAGGATTCGAACCACGAAAGTCTTAGTTACCAGCCTATCGTGCTCTGGAGTGAACAAGGCTCTGAAATCAGCTACAAGGGTCGGTCCGTTTTTTTTTTTTTTTTGCCACTGCTGTACACACTCGTTCTTTGGTAGTCGCGTTTAATCTGTAATAGTAGGATGTCATTGGCATTTCACTGAACGAAACCTGTTTCCTGACGAACACTGTGTATTAATTTCTTTATTGTAAATATCATTTGAAATAGATTAGAGGAAAATAATTATTTATAAACTTCTGTCGCATGTTATTGTACAGAATGATTTATATAGAACTAATACATTTCTTTCTTTCTTTCTTTCTTTCTTTCTTTCTTTCTTTCTTTCTTTCTTTCTTTCTTTCTTTCTTTCTTTCTTTCTTTCTTCCTTTCTTTCTTTCTTCCTTCCTTTCTTCCTTTCTTCCTTTCTTTCTTTCTTTCTTTCTTTCTTTCTTTCAAAACGAATGATGCTAGCCACAATTTGTTATACCTCAAATGTAGAGTATCTTCGGGAGATTACTAACCTCTATAGCAAATGTTGAAAATTCTTTATTTATTCGGCTGAAAAGTCATTTATTGACCAGTTTTTAACGTCAATTAAGCAGGGGTTTTGATTCCTTGTCACGAGATGCGCAGATGTTTATTCTTTATTCCTTATTTTTGGCAGCTGTTTTCGATATTTTGTTTTAGTCACTGAAAGTGCAAAATATCGTCGTTGTTCCTGCAATAACTCCTATGTTACTTATTTATCGATTTTTAGATTTTTGCTCTATTAAATAACTTAAATAGTGATACAGCAAATAATAAAATCTCCTATATGTAATTATTACTCTTTGTTTCGAAAATGTAAGAATTCACAATCCCCTATGTACGGCTGTCATAGGATAAATAAATGTGTTTTTTCCTCCTGCTGAAAAATTGTATATTTTGCACATAGAATTTATGGTAGGAACAACGACGATATAGGTATTAAATCAACGGGTCTTCTTGCGAAGCAATACTAGATTACGAATTCAATTACAGCTACTCAAAGGGCATACCAGAGAGAAATTGGTCTTAGTAATCCCCCAAAGAAACACAATACTGGGACTGGTAAAGAAATTGGAAACAACTGGATCTCTAAAAGAATAATAATTTTGATCGAAAAATCGAAAGAGGAGAATTGGGAGGACAAATTTAAAAGGTACGCAAACGCGTCCTTACAAGGGGTTGGGGCTGTACGAAACTAAATATGTGAGCTCCAAGCCTGTTGTCCACTAGTCTCACTCCGGGTTACGCTGCTCCACTGAAGGAACTCTAGAAAATTTTGAAGGGGAAAACCGAAAATGTACGTAACATCTTGGGTACCACATACGCGAGGGGGACGAAAATGTGATCAAGTGATCACGGGACGGGGCGAGGAGGAGATGGCAATAATTTTGATGAAAATAAATACACATTTTTAACTTTAAAAAATTACAGAAAATTACCAACGAAAAATTATGATTTAGATAAATTGTTTACCTCATTAACCATTGGTCAAATTTAAAAATCCATACGCAGTTTTCTTAATTATAAAATGTAAGTCCTTCACACAAGATTTTAACACGCAATAACAATTCTGAAGCCGCCACAGGTGTTCTGAATTTACTTATAATTTAATATCATTAAAATAAGTGAAAATTAATATCTAAGAAACTAATATATGAAACTGGATGAAATTTTGTACTGTTCTTTAAATGTACAGACACAACAAATTCACCGAATTTGAAAGCAATTGACAAATTTGTTTCAAAATTCAGTCCCAGTGTCCTTTAAAGGGCAAAACTAAAATTCTCTCTGTTATTCCAAAATTCACTGGTGATGTCCTTAAGAGTCTAAAAATTAATTTCTATAAAATTCAAGAAATTCTAATTAAAATTCTTATATATTCTCTCCAAATAATAAATTATCACTTATATGTTAACTTAAATTAATTTTTATTTCATTAGTTAATAATACTGTATTAATTTTAATCTTAATATTAAACCTTGTTTTTAAATTTATTATTGCATTCTGGATCCTTGTGTTCACCCCCAGTGGAGGGCAGACGATTTTTTTTAAACACTCTATCTGTCTGCCTGCCTGCCTATCTATCTATCTATCTATCTATCTATCTATCTATCTATCTATCTATCTATCTATCTATCTATCTATCTATCTATCTGTCTGTCTGTCTGTCTGTCTGTCTGTCTGTCTGTCTATCTATCTATCTATCTATCTATCTATCTATCTATCTATCTATCTATCTATCTATCTATCTATCTATCTATCTATCTATCTATCTATCTATCTATCTATCTATCTATCTATCTATCTATCTATCTATCTATCTATCTATCTATCTATCTATCTATCTATCTATCTATCTATCTATCTATCTATCTATCTATCTATCTATCTATCTATCTATCTATCTATCTATCTATCTATCTATCTATCTATCTATCTATCTATCTATCTATCTATCTATCTATCTATCTATCTATCTATCTATCTATCTAATCTATATCTATCTAATCTATATCTATCTATCTATCTATCTATCTATCTATCTATCTATCTATCTATCTATCTATCTATCTATCTATCTATCTATCTATCTATCTATCTATCTATCTATCTATCTATCTATCTATCTATCTATCTATCTATCTATCTATCTATCTATCTATCTATCTATCTATCTATCTATCTATATCTATCTATCTATATCTATCTATCTATATCTATCTATCTATATCTATCTATCTATCTATATCTATCTATATCTATCTATATCTATCTATCTATATCTATATCTATCTATATCTATCTATCTATCTATCTATCTATCTATCTATCTATCTATCTATCTATCTATCTATCTGCCTATCTATCTACCTATCTATCTACCTACCTACCTACCTATCTATCTACCTATCTACCTATCTACCTATCTACCTATCTATCTATCTATCTATCTATCTATCTATCTATCTATCTATCTATCTATCTATCTATCTATCTATCTATCTATCTATCTATCTATCTATCTATCTATCTATCTATCTATCTATCTATCTATCTATCTATCTATCTATCTATCATTATACTCTGCTCTCTTAAATTGACCGAGCATATTGGGAATTACATCAATGGCTCTCCCAAAACACGGTATGAAATGTTTGATATAAAACAATTTATATCTGGAAAAGAGAGCAAAAACGAGAGAGATATTAAAGTTTTTCGTGCGAAAAATCTCGAAGAATAACCTCTTGAAATGAATGGCATTACTTACGGTTCATTTTGTGTAAGTGTTATAGTTATGACTAATGAATATTATTTTATTTCTTATGTTGATTCCAATATAATTTGTTTTGACCTCTGTAGAGCGCAGCACAGCATTTTACTGCACGTACCACGCAACACGGACCTCCCGCGTGACAAAGGCAACCCAACAACGAGCACCATGTGTGCGGTCCGCTATTGTCAATGACTGGGTGAATCCTAATGTTTGTGCTCAACTGCACTCATTTTCGTGCTGTGGATCGTATCTTTTTGTGTTTTGTGGTCAATACACTCTGCGGCTATTCACTCCATGTCTATACACAGAGCTGTGGGATTCTGCAGCTTCTATTAAATGTTTGCGCTGAAATAGCAGGTGGTCATTCAGGGAAATTGAAGAAATATTGATTTCATTTCTGAAGGCTTCCTAATAAAGAAAGCATCTCGTTTCGTTTTCAAAGGTTAAATGGTTTCTTGGGTGGCAGACTGGTATATTCTTCTTGAAGAAGATGTTACATTCCAGTGAGTGACGTGCATTAATCAGAGCCCTCTGTTATAGTTCATCTACTCCCAAATTTGGAGATTTGAAAGACGACCAACGGAAGCAATGTGACTTAAACGTAGCAGTAATTTATTTAACGACACTTTCAACTGCAGAGGTTATTCATCGTTGAAATTCAACGTGTGCGAGAAACGACCAACTAATTTTGCCAAGTGTTTTCGTAAAGATTAATTTTTGGTTCTACAGAATTATCTGTTATGGTTACCATTGATTATTAATCAAGAAAAATTCGCTCCGGCGCTGGGGATCGAACTCGGGTTCTCAGTTCTACGCACCGAGCGCTCTAACCACTGAGCTACGCCGAGGCTCAAACCATAGCACCGGATCGAATCTTTCTCCTTTGGTATTTTCCATTAATGGCCTTAGTGACTCCAATTCCGGATAGAGAAATATTTTTCTTCACTTATGTCACAGAAACTGAAGTAAGAGCGGCAATAAAACGTATTACTTCTAAAGCTGAAGGTGTGGATAATATTAGTATAATATTATTGAAGAAAATATTGGACGTAATACTGCCGAAATTAACACATATATTCAACGCCTCACTCATAACTTCTACCTACCCGAACCTCTGGAAGAAAGCCTTTATCCGTCCGATCCCTAAAATCAAAACCCCATTATGTGCAAATGATTTCCGTCCAATTAGTATCCTACCTGCTCTATCAAAAGCTCTGGAACGTATTGTTCACAAACAACTAATGAACTATCTAACCGAACATGCCTTACTGGACGAATACCAATCCGGGTTCAGAAATGGACATAGTACGACTACAGCACTACTAAAAGTGAATGAGGATATACGTGAAGCCACAGACGAACGTAAATTAACATTACTGACATTACTTGACTTCAGTAAGGCATTTGTTACAGTTGACACGGACCTTCTATTATGTAAATTAAGACTTCTGAATCTTTCTGAAAGTTCTGTTACTTGGTTTGAATCCTATCTTCGCGAACGTCAACAATGTGTCATTGCATGCGCTTATTCTTCAAGATGGCGTGTCGTGAATTCTGGAATTCAACAAGGATCAGTTCTCGGACCTTTACTCTTCATGATTTATATTAATGACGTGACTAAAATGATAAAACACTGCAAATACCATATGTATGCTGACGACTTGCAAATTCATTTGCATTTCCACCATGACGAGAATAGTGACGCAGTAAATAAAATAAACGAAGACTTAAATTCGATTTCACTGTGGGCACACAAATTTGGATTAAGATTAAATCCAGAGAAATCGCAAGCAATCATAATGGGACATAATCGTCTACGAAGTACTCTTGATAATGGTACTATACCACATATAATATTGAATGGGATTATTGTTAAATACAGTGAAACAGTTAAAAATCTTGGCATTTTTATGGATAGCGATCTAAATCGGAACACTCAAGTAACACACACTTGCAAAAGAATATTTTCTCAACTTCACTCTTTGTTTCATATGAAAGAATTTCTACCACTTAGTCTAAAAAAGAATCTTATTCAGACGCTTGTAATGCCCCATTTTGATTATTGCGATTCCTTACTAATTAATGTAAGTTCACTCTTAGCTGAGAGACTACAACGTGTTCATAATGAGTGCATAGGATTCATCTGCAATACTCGTAAATTTGACCATATAACACCTTCCCTCCAGTTACTTTCATGGGTGCGTCTGAAGGAACGAAGAACAATACATTCACTGTCTCTTCTATTTAGAATCATGAATACTTCTACTCCGAATTATTTCTTATCGCGCTTTCAATTTCTTACAACTCTTCCAAACCGGCATCAAGCACTTCTTTCTATCCCTCATCATAGAACGTCTTTATACTCATCCTCCTACACTGTAGAAATACCTCGTCTCTGGAATTCGTTACCTAATGACGTCAGGGACTGCCGGACTTTATCACAATTCAAAATTAAATTGGAAAATTGTGTCTTGTTTAATGGCTTTTAGGTACTGCTAGAAGTGTTGATTTGTGTTTTTTTTTACTCTAGATTAAAATCGCAAGTTTCTTGTTCATGTTAGTTAATTAGGATACAATTAATTATACTTAATCACTCATTTAAAGTTTGTGTGACTTCTACCTCTGTATATTTTTGTGTGACTTTACTTTGTTTATAGTGTTTTTTTTATTTTTGCTTCTGTTATTGTATTTATATTTCCGGTGGTGTGGAAGAGAAGGCCTGATGGCCTTAACTACACCAGAATAAATAATAAAATAAATTAAAATAAAATAAATTAAATTAAATTAATCCATGTTCGACATATATCGTTGTTCCAGCAATGACTCGGGACTATATGCAAAATATAATTTTTTTTTCAGTAGGAAGAAAAAACATTTATTCATCATATGGCAGCCGTACATAGGAAACTGTGATTTCTTACATTTACGAAGCAAAGAAATATAATTACTGTACATATAGGAGATCTCATTATTTGTTGTATCGCTATTTAAGTTATTAAATAGAGCAATAATCTGAACATCGATAAATATGTCACACAGGAGTTACTGAGATATAACGTCGATATATAATATGTATTGATGCATACAGAGTGGTTATAATTAAACTGACGGTGTTCAGCGTGGTATAGCACGGACCCTAATGATCGTAGGAGTGTGAAATCTGGTAGATATGCTAATTAACCAATACGCTCGCGAATTAAGCCAAAAAAAAAGTTAGTTCCAAGCCTCGCCACCAGGTGTAAATATGGCGCTGTAAGCAGTTAAAACATGCACTTGTCTGTAGCTCTGACGTCAGTATGTTCTTCCAGTTGCATTGGATTGTGTCAGTTCCCTGTTGCTTGGTGACGCGCGTTGATTCCGTTAGTGAAGTGAATGTTAGTTGAAAATTTAGAAGGTTGAACTTTTCCTTGTGATAGGCAATGGCTACTGAGAAGAGAGACCGTGCAGTGCTAATGAAATTATTTTACAAGAATGGCAGCAATAGCAACGCTGCATCGCGGGAATACCGTCGACAGAAGCAGTTGAGAAGAGGTCATGGGCTGAAGAAAATAATGAAAAAATTCGAGGAAACAGGGTGAATTAGATGTGTGTGAAATGGGCAGACAGAATAAGAAAGGAAGCTGTGTTGAAAAGAATGGGTGAATAATGAATAGACTAATGCTGAAGCTCATCAGGAGGAGGAAAAGGAATTTTTTGGGTCACTACCTAAGAAGAGACTACCTACTGAAGGATGCACTAGAAGGAATGGTGAACGGAAGACAAGTTAGGGACAGAAGAATATATCAGATGATAGACGACATTAAGATACATGGATCATAAGCGGAGACTAAAAGGAAGACAGAAAATAGGAAAAATTGTAGAATGCTGGGTTTGCAGTGAAAGACATGCCCGTGGGTAGAAAACTGTGAATGAATAATGAATAAATGAATTAACTATATATTTAACACATTAATGTCCGTTCTGAGGACGTCTGAGAACGTTCCTAAAACATAAACTTCAGAAAGTGAAAAGAGCTACATTAATAGTACATAATGCAACGAGTCTATAATGATAGTAATTAATACGCGAGGATATTTATGAAACGAACGCAAGCGAGTTTCATAATTTTCATACGAGAGTCTTAATTACCATTATAGGCAAGTTTCATACGACTTTTTATGCTCGACCATATTTCTAACTTGAAATTATTCATAAGTATTCATGTAATTCTTATGTGACTGGGGAGCGAACTGACCTTGTGCAATCTCGTAAATTGTGAGATGTGCGCAGACGCGAAAGTATTGATTTTTTTCCGGGTAACGAATGTCGACGGCCTTGATATAACCTAGAGAGTAAGATAAACGTTAAATTTGATATAACCTTGAAATTGAATTCGACATTGAAAAACGAGATGACAAATTGAGTTTATTTGAATATTATTTACAATTAACGCTAATTATTATTATAGTAACAGAACATAACCTGCTGCGACAGTATTGGATTTCCAGCATGCGTGACGTTTTGCTAGTTGTCTTTCGATTGCATATCCGAGAATAATCGAAAACCTGAACTTTAATGAATAGGTGTACTTTAATGACATGCATTAAAGGACTGCTACCAGGTGAATAATTACTACATTTCGGCATGGTTGAGCATAAAATAAGTTTAAAATTATTACTTTCCTTCATATAAGGTCTACAGTATATAAATTCCTTCATCAAGATGTTCGATTGCCTTTTCAGTTGACCATAGAGTTCCGAAATAAATAATAACAGTAACTCATAAAAATCATGTCAGAGAGATATAATAAAAAATTGTCTTTTTTACCCTCTTCCGAATTATTAATTCATATTTACTTCTATAATTTCATAATTTCTCTGTAATTTTCAGTCATCGTCATCACCGGTGTAATAGGAATAGGAAACTACCTACTGCGTATTACTATGTTACTCAGGACTCCATAACTTCTAGGTCTCTACGGCGAACTTCCTACTTGACATATAGCAGCAAGAGTGCCTGCTGTAGTTGCCACCGACGCCTGAGTACTCAAGTTGCTATATCTGCATATAAGTGAACAATCCTTTTAATATTTTACTATTTACTATTGTGTCCCACACTGTAGCCCCAAGATTTGTAAGATATTGAGAGAGGGATAGAAGATCATTCGGATAATTTAATATCTTGAGAAAATACATTTGCTTTTCATGGGTGCGAGGACACAGTGGAACAGCAGGAAATGAAAGAGCTGATGAATTGACAAAAAGTGCTGCAGATTCAAACTTAAATTTCAACTTATAATCTGTGCCCTTATTCATATGCGAAAAGAAAAATGAATTAGCACATAATGAACAGGTGGAACAACCAGTGGCTTTGCGGTACAAAAGGGTTCAGTTTCGGGAGAAATCTTTTTTCCTAAGATCGACACCCTCTTAAATAGCAATAAAATTATACCGGATTTTATACCAACGCAATGTTTATCGGGGAATGGAAAATTTGGCTCTTATTTAGAAATATTTAAATTACATAAGGAAAATTGCTACTTATGTATCTGTGAGGAACAGCAAACTTTGGACCACCTTTTGTTTCATTGTCCAGTATTTTTTTAGTAGTAGTAGTTTTATTTTGCCTGACACAGTTAAGGCCATAAGGCCTTCTCTTCCACTCAACTAGGTCTCAATAATATACATGAAATTATGTGATAGATTACAAAACAACACAAAAGAAGATAGGCCTACCTTAGATATTACATAAAATATAGTAGAAAATTACAAATAGTCGAGATCAGTTACATGTAGTAAGGAGAATATAAAGTAAAGTAGAAAATTACATATAATCAAAATCAGTTACATAACATAAGGGGGGGGGATATATATATGGGGCCTAAGACATAAACTGCTCGAGATAAATTCGATGATTAATTCACTTGAGATATACTATACAGTGAATATACTAATTAGGAGAATACATATGGGTTAGAAGACATAAACAGTTGAATAGCAAATCGTACTATGTGGCATACAGATACTTGTGATTAAGTAATATATCAAGATAATAAAAAAGGGAAAAAAATCAGAGAGGAGAAAAAACAACAACTTGGTCATTTATTCAAAAACAGAAGATTCCTTTTGGTCGGACATTTACACTTTTATAATGTAATATATGACAAACCATTATTCAATATGTTCAGGAAAACATGCTGCTATAAACAATTTTGTAATTTTATATGCAATACATTTAAACATTTGTAATTTATTCAAATGTAGTAGATATAAGTGCTAATTTTAAGTAGCAATATTGGGTTATCCACGTCAAATGTATCCTTATAATAATATAAACTATCACTCTATACCTATAACCCTAATGTACTTTCGGGTAAAATAGGGTTGAAGAAATTGTATAGTCAAATAAATAAATAAATAAATAAATAAATAAATAAATAAATAAATAAATAAATAAATAAATAAATCAATCAATCAATCAATCAATCAATCAATCAATCAATCAATCAATCAATCAATCAATCAATCAATCAATCAATCAATCAATAAATAATTCGGAGTAGAAGTATGCATGATTATAAACGGAAGAAACAGTGAATGTTGTATTCTTTGTTTCTTCAGACGCACCCATGAAATTAACTGGAGGAAAGGCGTTAGACATTCTTCTTATTAAAACAATATTTAGAGCTTCATCACTAGCTCTAATATACTTGGTTGTTTGGAGGCGAAAGAAAAGTTTGAAAGAGTTCTTTGCCAGAAAAAATCTTTGTATTTTAACCAGGTGCATTCTGAATAAGGTTATCGCTCAACACGTTGCCCTCGTACTAATACTGAACACAGTCTATTCTTTGATATTGAAAAACTGTCTTTCGCTCTTCCTTCCCTCCTCCTACAGAGTATCCTTTTCTGCTTCTCTTTTCATTCTATTGCTCCTCTTCCTCAGATCTCAACACCATTTTAACACATCAACACACTTTCTAGTGGCATTTGTTTCTTTTGATTTCCCTTAAACGTTCTAGTTCGGACCTTTTAAGTAAACGGAAAAATGGAACAAATCCCAGTTATGTGTACAAGTGTTGACCATATGAACTACAAGTATGAATAATGTAATTTACACATAAAAGTTACGTTATTTTATTTAGTGGTGGGTTATTCATCCCGCGCCGTAGCTGCGTGATCTAAGGTGTCATCTCTAGGACTAGCACTACAGAAAACAAGCACTGGTTCTAAACTTCTTGAGGGAATAATTTGTCTTATTAAATTTCGGCTAGTGTTATAGGACTCCTGTACACTCGGTATTGTGATTAATTTGGTGAGCTACAGTGAGTAGCGAAATCCACTTTTGCAAGCCGGATGTAACAGCTTGGGAGGTGTATCATCTTACTAGCCACACGTTACTCCCGTAATGGTTGGATGGTCGTTCACCTCTGCTGAGAAATGTGGGTGTGAGGGTAGCAGTAGTCTGGTAGGTCTTGGCTCTCCATGGGCTGTCGCGCAACAGAATTGCTCATGACATGCGTTATATCAGCTGCTTGTCTATGCTGATGACGTGAATGTGTTTGGAGAAAATCCACAAATTATTAGGAAAAACACGGAAATTTTACTTCAAGCAAGTCCCCTGGTAGAGGGGCAGAGAAGGCCTGATGGCCTTATCTCTACCAGGTTAAATAAATAAATCTAATCTAATCTAATCTAATCTAAAGAGATAGGTTTGGAAGTAAATCCCGAAAAGACAAAGTATATGATTATGTCTCGTGACCAGAATACTGTACGAAATGCAAATATAAAAATTGGAAATTTATCCTTTGATGACGTGGTAAAATTCAAATATCTTGGAGCAACAGTAACAAATATAAATGACACTCGAGAGGAAATTAAACGCAGAATAAATATGGGAAATGCGTGTTATTATTCGGTTGAGAAGCTTTTATCATCCAGTCTGCCCTCAAAAAACCTGAAAGTTAGAATTTATAAAACACTTATATGACCGGTTGTTCTGTATGGTTGTGAAACTTGGATTCTCACTTTGAGAGAGGAACAGAGATTAAGGGTGTTTGAGAATAAGGTGCCTAGCAAAATATTTTGGTATATTATTTATATATATTATTTTAATGTACCGAAGTACATATGATATTTCTAAGCAGATATTCTGTGTCATCATACGATGAAAGAGTAATGGAACGGAGAAAAATTCCCTCCGGCGCCGGGATTTGAACCCGGGTTTTCAAATCCCGGCGCCGGAGGGAATTTTTCTCTGTTCCATTACTCTTTCATCGAAAAATATTTGGGGCTAAGAGGGATGAAGTTGCAGGAGAATGGAGAAAGTTACACAACGCAGAACTGCACGCATTGTATTCTTCACCTGACATAATTAGGAACATTAAATCCAGACGTTTAAGATGGGCAGGGCATGTAGCACGTATGGGCGAATCCAGAAATGTATATAGTGTGTCAGTTGGGAGACCGGAAGTGGAAAGACCTTTGGGGAGGCCGAGACGTACATGGGAAGATAATGTTAAAATGGATTTGAGGGAGATGGGTTATGATGATAGGGACTGGATTAATCTTGCTCAGGATAGGGACCGATGGCGGGCTTATGTGAGGGCGGCAATGAACCTTCGGGTTCCTTAAAAGCTATAAGTATGTAAGTAACATAATTGTTTTTATTTCGTGGACATTCAATAATAATAAATCTCAGAATATCGCAGGACTGTGTCACCGTGCTGTACGCCGCTTTTGTATTTTGGCTTGCACTGTGTGGGTGGGGTAGTTCCCCTCCTTACGCCCTATCGCCTATGAGGCTTCTTCACGCCTCCGTCGCTAACCCTTTCAGCTGCAACGGCTTCTGGATCGCTCCTTACAAGAAAACCGCAATTCACAAAGCGAGCAACACCTGCAGACTTTCATGCATGAATACGCTCCGAGTGTTTGTAAACAACGTGCTTAGTCGAGCTGCAAGTCTTGCAGAACCGCGGCCGGTGAGGACCGCGCAGTCAAATTGTAGTATTTGCCTTCAATTTCCAACAATTAGGGACGGTACACAGTGTCCAACTAGTAATGTCTTGTGAGAACTATAATTTTGGCTGTTCACAGATGTGTGGTGAGTCTTTATTTACTGACTCGAAACACATTTTCCATTTCAGTTTTAGGCCTGGTCCACAGTAAACCGGGAACGGAAACGACAACGGGAATGAGGATGGAAAAAACTGTTAAAATATATACAGTGACGGTCTTACTAATAAAAACTCTATATACAGACGTTTAACTGTCTTATACTTAGGGGAGACTGTTGTACCTTTAAACACTTTTCACATTTTATTTTTTTTAATTTTGGGAAATGAAATTTTTTAAATGAAAAAATGCTTGAAATAATTATTGAAGATTCCTTTACAACTTCCTATATGTATTTTCCTACTTTACAGATCTATTAAGGATGGAAAAAATAAAATGAATAGATATGTATTGTGTTCAAAGGTACAACAGGATCATGTACCTTGGAACATACCCTCTTGTAAGTTGGAACACATGGAATATAGGTGGGAATATAGCTGTAAAAACTGACAATCATATTTAAAATGTATTTTCAATCATAAACCAGAGCAGGCTTCTCTGATTTAGATATTATTTCCTGGAGAAGCAGTAACTGCTTCAACAGCTTTCTTCAAGACATCCGAATCAATTGGGGACCTCTTTAATTCCAGACTTACTTCGTAACATGACCTTAAAATAAAAGAAAAACAAAAACCGATAGTATCGTGTAATTTGGAACATGTTCCATGGTACAAGATGTTTTGTGTTCAAAGGTACAAGAGGGTGCACGTTTAAACAAATATGGCTCCGAAAACTAGAGAGTCAAATAAATCATGGAAATTAAAATATGTTATTACTCACCAGATGATAGGGAACACACCGTACTTGAAAGATATTAACAAATGCAATCTGGTTTTGTGTTAGAAAACATACATCAATGAACGAAATGTTTACTTTTGGTACTAAAAAAACTTATTTTCTCCACGGAACTCACACTTTGCAATAAATCAAACTGAAACTACGACCAGAGCTACTTAGCGGCTTTCTCTACACTCTACTTCAATTTGAGTCCTCTAGGTAGCAGCAAAAATTAAAAAACAAAAAATGTTCAAAGGTACACTATGCTAAAGGTACAACAGTCTCCCCTATACAACGAGTAGCTCGTTTATACGTCGTGTGTAAATTCCTTACTAATAATCACTACATACGTCGTGTATAACAGTATAACTGTTACACAGCTACGTCATAGTTTCGTCATTACTTCGTTACGAAAGGTAATGGAATATCTGAGGTTCTCTACTGGATCCGGTAGAGCGCTCTAGTGTAGCGTGTTAAATATCGATAGTACAACTGGCTCTAATCGATTACCACACTACATTTTGGTCAGAGTACAAGCTACAGCAACATTATTCTAATAATTCTATGATCTTTGGTTTGTTCTTCTGTAGTTACAAGGTAAACATCATCATAAAATGACAGCCGATACGAACAGCTGTTAGAGGGGCGGCCATTTTTTCCCTATATACAACGCTTAAACAAGGGGTTTCGTGTATATAACTACTGCAAAGCAATTCCCATTGTATAGTTACAGCCTGTTTATACGTCCATAGCTTATTCACGGTTTATTAGTAACGTTTTCTGTCTCAATTCTGCATAAGTCTCATATAAAAACTATACACGGTTTATTAGTAAGACTGTGAATGTAAAAAGTCACCATACACCTATTAAAATAACATAATCCGTGGCGCTACAGCCCATGGAGGGCCTAGACCAACCAGCCGGCTGCTGGCCTCACGCCCACATGTCGAAGCAGAGGTGGACGATCATCCAACCGGAATGGAGGTATCGTGTGGTTAGCACGGTGATCCCCCCAGCCGTTATAGCTGGCATTCGCAACCGGATTTCGCTACCTATCGTAGCTCCCCAAGTGCATCACGATGCTGGGTGGGCACCGGTCCCATGCACTGGCCGAAATTTCATGAGAAAATTTCTTCCCCAATGAGGACTGGAACCAGCGCGCATTCCGTAACGCGAGTCCTAGGCAGGATGTCTTAGACCGCGACGCCACGGCGCGGGACTAAAATAACATAAGTATGTCTTATTTAAATAAGCTTCTCCAACCTAATTATCATACTTAGGATCCGGGACGCTTTAGCAACCAATGTACGCACAACTTAACTATAGAGTTCCTTGAATATAGTAGACAGACATACTGTGACGTCAATATGCTGCGTTATATTCTACTGTTAATGGTACCATCTAGTGACGGTGGAAAATGAAGTAGGATAGGCTACATACCTCAAGCTTTCATGTCCCTCGGCGACATTGAAGTTGTTAGTGTTACAATGAACAACTAGTAATATTATATGATATGATATGATATGATATGATATGATATGATATGATATTTTTTACATTTCTGTTAACTTGTTGGAATTTACATGATAATTATAACATACACACGCATTGTCTACCGGTCTTAGTGTTCAGTCAACAGCATCGGTCTCCTCTACCAACGTCACAAGAAATAATCAATCCCACTCTCACTTCTCCGATCTTCACTTGTCATCGTACGTTTCCAGGGTGTCAGCCAAGTGCTCGTTGTCTCGCGGCTTCTTGAGCTGCTTCTTGCGCTGGTTCGGTTTCTTACGCTTGTGGAGTGTCGCCTTCTTGGGTCCATGATCTTCCATGGAGCGGATTCCCTGTTTCTCCAGATATTCCTCTATCTTCAGGTTATCCGTGCTCTAAACTACCACAGAACGCCAGAGTTTCTGGAACTCATCGTCCACAGGAAGAGCTGCTGTCTTGTTCGTGAAGAACACAATCTTCTTCTTGTCAATCGGTCGCGAGATGTATAATGATCTCATTCTGCAAAGCCTTGGGGGTTTTATTACAATGTGGCAAAGATTCCTGAACGTCTCCCAACAGAATTCCTTCAAGACTCTTCAAGTCATGCTGCTTCAAGAAATGCAGCTGATTCCGTTATAAAGCCAATATTTTGAATTTTAAAAATAAAATATTTTCTCCAAAGCCAGTGTTTGAGGAAATGTCCCCATAACACTGGCAGCATTTCCACGCTGGATATGATATATGATATGATATGATATGATATGATATGATATGATATGATATGATATGATATGATATGATATGATATATGATATGATATGATATGATATGATATGATATGATATGATATGATATGATATGATATGATATGATATGATATGATATGATGTGATGTGATATGATATGATATGATATGATATGATATATGATTTGATATGATATATGATATGATATATGATTTGATATGATATGATATGATATATGATTTGATATGATATGATATGATATGATATATGATATGATATATTATATGGTATGATATGACATGACTTTATGCTCTGCCAAGGGATTTTTCTTGGCATGTATGACCTGGGTGTTTGTGTTGTCCGTAGGTTTGTCAGATTTAGGCAGATATAAGTGTTAGAAAGAGACCGGCGCACCCTAACAAAAATTCCGCTGTCAATGTCTCCTTAAGGGATCAAAGAAGCCGCTTGCGACCCTATGGACTTATATCATGTTATGAAATGAAGACTGAATTTCAAGAAGAATCATTAAACAATATGGACAAGAATGAATCGGACTTCTGTCAAGAATTGAAGAGGATAGATATTCTAAAATATCAGGACGAAGAAAAAAGTGAGAACGACCGAGAAAGCGCAGGAGCTGGCATGGACAAGTCCATCTGATCCTGGGAATGAAAAAGATATTCCTTTTCTCTCTTACGGTTATGAGGTAGTTAGTACAAAATAAGGATTAATGTTCAGGCCTATCTTTTTATTGTTTGGTTTACTAAAAAACATCTATAAATATGTGAATTTGTAAGTAGGACTATTATATTTAATGGTACAAATGTACAATTAGTGTGAAAGTCTTTTGACAAACTAAGGGCCAGTTTATTTCTTATCCTGTCCGCAATTCAAACTAGTAGCAAGGCTTTCAAAAACCTATTTATTCAAGAATGTTGTGTGACCATTTTTTTTATTTTAGACACAACCTAATTTGGCAATAACATGGCTTTGTGTAAATAGCAGATGTTAGCTGCGAATCAATAGATGATAAAAACTGTCCCCTAGGAATACAAAAATCAAAGCCAGCAGGATCTCGAAGCTGCTAAAATTAGTTTAAAGTGGAAGGAAAAGTCCATTCAAGGTCGCATGGTAACAGCGCCATTCATTATTCCAGTTTTTTATATTGTTGTATAGGTTTTATTTAGAAGCTACATAAAATGTTACTGATGCCATTAAAATTGTGGAAACAGTAGAAAATTGGTTGTAAAACAAAGAAATTGGATTTTAGCTACTATATAATGTGTCACATAGGAATGTAAAGTTTTTCGAAAAAGCATAGCTTTATTCAGATAAATTTGTTCCAGTGGATAAATTAAATATTTTATTGTACTTTACAAATTGAAAAAACAATTGATATAAGCTATGAATTTCTAAACAGGTTAATTGAGTGAATTTATAATCAGGACAAGTTAAAGTAACAACCTACTTAGTAACCTTTACAATTAAAATTATTAGTGTCCAATATTTTAGAAAGTGCTAGTATGCATAAAACAAGAAAATAATGTCTAATAAACATGGGTCCTAAAACACATACTTTTTGATATCTGAACACTTGTTCATAGGAGATGCTCAATGTGACGTCCATTCATGGCAATGCATTCCTCTGCTCCTCGGCGTAAGAAATCATGCACTCTTTGAAATTTGTTTTAATACGTTAATAAGAAAGTCCTGATAACGGTCCCCAGTTGATCTCCGTAGTAGCACGTATGGCCCTATTAATCTGTTACCAAAGAACGCCTGCCCATAAGTTGATTGAGAATAGGTGCTGATACCTTGTTTCTTCAACTGCGTGGGGATTTTCATCAACCTACACATGCTGATTACCAAAATTCAGAACACCATCTCTGGTGAACCCCGCTCATATCCGCAACCAGACTTTTGTTTTCAGTATTCCTTGCGACGTATCATTATTCCATGCCAGGGGTGTCAACTACGGTAGTCTCTGTATTGTAGGGCAGAGAAATGCATTGCCATGAATGAACGTCACATTGAACATCTCCTATGAACAAGTGTTCAGATCTCAGAAAGTATGTGTTGTAGAACCCATTTTTGTCCGACATTATTTCTTGTTTTGATGCATACTAGCACCTTCTAAAATATTGGTTATTTTTTAAACATCCTATATTCATTTTTAATGTTATATTTATTACTTGGAGTCGTGGATGGCCCTAGCTATAGAACACGTCTTTATTTTGTAGTTAGATTTATTTTGCATTTAAACTTTTAATTATTTTTTACATTTACTGGCAAAAATAAACCCATTATTTTATAATCCGAATGAAATGTACTGTACGTAATGCCATTGTTATAAATTATAGATCTCGGATTTTAGATTTTATGCTTTTTTTTCTTGAAGGAATAAATAAACACCAATGATGTAGGTTCACGTTTCATGAAATTTATACCACCTGACAGAGTCTGTGCCCAAAAATACCTATTTTACCTATTAATACCTATTTTGTGTTTTTGAGCTTAAAATTGCCTAAATTAAATATTTCCAGAGATATTCGGAATTTTTTAATTTCCTGGAAAAATACAAAGTAAAGTTGTAATTTCAGAATTTTTTTAAATTTATGAATTTTCTTTTAAGAAAAACCAATATCTGATATAGGAGGTGTTAAAAATATCGAACCTTTGGTCGACAAAATCACATTTATTCATACACAATACATTTACTCTAATCTATTTCAAAGTAGTTACCTTAGTAATGCACACACTTCTCTGTTACATCTATTACATCACTATTACATCTCTTGTAAGGCATTGTAATTATCACTTGTATGCTGACGACCTTCAATGCTACATCTCTTCCCGCTTAGACCGAGTAAACGACGCTATAGACAAACTGAACGAAGACATTGACTCGATTGTGACATGGACAAAGAAATTCCATCTTAATATCAATCCTGGAAAGACACAAGCAATTATATTAGGACACAAACGGCAAACCGACGCTGTAAAGCACCTCGACATTTCCCCCGTTAAAGTAAGTACAGTGCATATCCCTTTCAGTTCTTCGGTAAATCTTGGCATTTACATGGATAATAATCTCAACTGAGACATGCAAATCACAGAAACCTGCATAAAAGTATATTCTATTATCCACGTGCTAAAAAGGATAAATGATCATCTTCCCTCTTGCTAAAAAAATTCCCTTGTGCAGACACTTGCATTTCCCTATTTTGGTTGTGCTGATATTTTACTGACTGACCTTTCCAGCGACAACAAAACGAAACTTCAACGTTCTCAATTTGTGTGTACGTTTTGTAAGCAATGTTCGTAAATATGATCATATTACCCCATCCCTGGAAGCAATAGGTTGGCTTAAACTAGATAAGAAAATAAATTTACATTCACTTCTCTTTCTCTTCGAAATCCTGAACTCTTCTATTCCTTCGTACCTGTCGTCTCGCTTCACTTACCTTTCTTCCCACCATAATCTGAACACACGCTCTCGTCATGAAACAATACTAACAATACCATCCCATCGCACCTCCTCATACTCATCCTCTTTCACAATAGCCCTGCCAAGACTCTGGAATTCGCTTCCTGCTAGTATCAGGGACTGTCGAAATAAAATTGAATTCAAACGCAAACTTACTAGGCATTTGGTCAGTAATTGATTTCTTGTAAGTAGTTTCCTTAATCTATGACAAAAATTTTCAATATCCAGTAATTTCATCACTATACAATTTTGTTATTCCAGGTTTAATTTGTAATTCAGTAAATATAAAATGTTCTTTGATTTTCTATGATAAATTATCTAGCTTTAATTAGTCAGGTAATCTTTTAGTACTTTGATTTTTATTGTAATTGTAGTAAATTTAATACTAATTTAATTTTATTTGTAATTGTAATTGTAAATTTAATACTAATTGTAATTTTATTCTTCATATTATAGTTGGAATCTCCTGGTAGAGGGGCAGAGAAGGCCTGACGGCCTTATCTCTACCAGGTTAAATAAATAAATACTAAATAAATACTACTACTACTTCTCTCAGATTGTTCACAGCTTTAAGATAGTAGTTGAGGACTCCACGTTTTGATCCTTCCTGAAAAAAAAATGAGCTAAAGTTGTAAACCTTAACAAGGGTGTGGGAAAATCTAAAAAAAATAAAAAAGAAGGCCTATAGGTTACTTTAATGCAAATTTATTTTTTATTATTATATTTTAACAATTATTCCTCATTGTCACAGATCTAAAGCAACATAAATAGAAATAAAAAATTTAAAAAAAAATCCGAACACTTTTTGTTGTTCGACACAACTAGAACTGAAATTGAGACTAATATAAATAATTGTTCCTCTCTCGGTATTTTATTCAGAATGTTGGGAATCTAAGAAACAAAGCGTTGTAGACCGAACCAATTTCGGACTACAAGTTTGGACCCTTACTACAATATTATTTCCGTGCATACGTTTAGGCGCACAGTCTCGCCTCCACATCAAAGCCATTTGTTTCTCCTACCGATAATTATTTCAATGAAAGACGGGAAGCAAGTCGTACACTTAGGAATAAAAAGAGAGGTTACTTGAAGGAAAAACTGAATGAGGTAGAAACAAATAGTAAGAATAAAAACATTCGAGATTTATATAAGGGTATAAAGGAATTTAAGAACGGATATCAGTCAAGGGTAAACGTGATCAAGGATGAGAATGGTGACTTGCTTGCAGACTCTTCATCAATCCTAAACAGATGGAAAAACTATTTTGCGCAACTACTAAATGTACATAGGCCAAATAGAAATGATCGGGACGATATTGAAATACAAACTGCTGAGCCATTTATACCCGAACCCACGATTTCAGAAGTCGAAATTGCGATAGAAAATCTGAAAAAGTACAAGTCTCCAGGTATCGATCAAATTCCAGCAGAATTAATACAAGAGGGTGGAAGTGCATTATATAGCGAAATTTATAAACTTGTACTTGCTATTTGGGAAAAGGAAATTGTACCAGAACAATGGAAGGAGTCCATAATTGTACCTATTTTTAAAAAGAGGGACAAAACGGACTGTGGTAACTTTCGAGGAATATCACTTTTGTTGACATCGTACAAAATTTTGTCCAATATTCTTTTGAGGAGATTAACTCCGTACGTAGATGAAATTATTGGGGATCATCAGTGCGGTTTTCGGCGTAATAGATCGACTATTGATCAGATTTTTTGTATTCGGCAGATAATGGAGAAAAAATGGGAGTATAAGGGTACAGTACATCAGTTATTCATAGATTTCAAAAAGGCATATGACTCGGTTAAGAGGGAAGTATTATATGATATTCTTATTGAATTTGGTATTCCCAAGAAACTAGTTCGATTAATTAAAATGTGTCTCAGTGAAACATACAGCAGAGTCCGTATAGGTCAGTTTCTATCTGATCCTTTTCCAATTCACTGCGGGCTAAAGCAGGGAGATGCACTATCACCTTTACTTTTTAACTTCGCTTTAGAATATGCCATTAGGAAAGTTCAGGATAACAGGCAGGGTTTGGAATTGAACGGGCTACATCAGCTTCTTGTCTATGCAGATGACGTGAATATGTTAGGAGAAAATACACAAACGGTTAGGGAAAACACGGAAATTTTACTTGAAGCAAGTAAAGCGATCGGTTTGGAAGTAAATCCCGAAAAGACAAAATATATGATTATGTCTCGTGACGGGAATATTGTACGAAATGGAAATATAAATATTGGAGATTTATCCTTCGAAGAGGTGGAAAAATTCAAATATCTTGGAGCAACAGTAACAAATGTAAATGACACTCGGGAGGAAATTAAACGCAGAATAAATATGGGAAATGCCTGTTATTATTCGGTTGAGAAGCTCTTATCATCCAGTCTGCTGTCCAAAAATCTGAAAGTTAGAATTTATAAAACAGTTATATTACCGGTTGTTCTATATGGCTGTGAAACTTGGACTCTCACTCTGAGAGAGGAACATAGGTTAAGGGTGTTTGAGAATAAGGTGCTTAGGAAAATATTTGGGGCTAAGCGGGATGAAGTTACAGGAGAATGGAGAAAGTTACACAACACAGAACTGCACGCATTGTATTCTTCACCTGACATAATTAGGAACTTGAAATCCAGACGTTTGAGATGGGCAGGGCATGTAGCACGTATGGGCGAATCCAGAAATGCATATAGAGTGTTAGTTGGGAGACCGGAGGGAAAAAGACCTTTAGGGAGGCCGAGACGTAGATGGGAGGATAATATTAAATTGGATTTGAGGGAGGTGGGGTATGATGATAGAGACTGGATTAATCTTGCACAGGATAGGGACCGCTGGAGGGCTTATGTGAGGGCGGCAATGAACCTTCGGGTTCCTTAAAAGCCATTTGTAAGTAAGTAAACCGAATTGGATAATGTGCTACAAATCATTGGGGCTCCATTGAGGAAGTTAAGCTGTTCTCTTACGGCGGGGAGATAGACGTGCACTAATTGGGGGCGGCGGGATCATGAAGGGTTAAGGAAAGAATGCATAGGTAGAGAACCGGGGGTTGATGTTAGAGCGAAAACATAACCTAAAATTCGAATCTCGCATTCCGCGAGAGTTTACAAGGAAGTTTTCGTTTTCGTTGCATTCTTTTCTGCCTATGCGACTGCATTTTTGTCAGAAACCCTATATATTACGTCATTCCTTATCCTCATTTATATTTACCCAAGTTTCACCTGATTTTGTATACAACCCCTATATTGCCTTTTCTTGTTTTCTTCACTAGGATGTTAACCGAAAAATCTGTGAGGGTATATTTTGTCCCCCGTACTCTGTCAGGGGCACGGATCAGGGTTCAGTCTTTAACGTCTCTTTATGTCAGCTCTTTGGAGCTAATTAAAAAATTCCAGGTTTCTTCTCTTAAAGTTCCTCATTGTCTACAAAAACAAACTCACTAGTTGGAGAAACGCCGTCACAAGAGGTGAATACAAATAGATATTGGAAACTGCAGTGTCCACACACACATTAAGGTTCAGAATCCGTATTTAAAACTTTAAAATTGATCCTTAATGGTCCTCACTCCCAAAGACTTGCATTCATCAGTAGGTAGGCCTAATTATAGAAGAACTTCGCATCGTAATGTGTTTTCTGCCGAACACCATGTGATGTTTTGTTTGAAACTATTTTCTAACGCAAATGGATACATATTTGCAATACTAATCAACTCTAGTAGGCACTTAACTACTTATATCTGTATTTTTTTTAATAACTAAATTAGATTTGTATTTACACTACGTACATTTTTGTTTATGTTAAGTTAAATGTAGATCGACAATTGAAAAGACATGATCCCATTCCTGAGACTATAAGAAAACCGGTAATCATTAAAACCGAAACGTTTCTGAAAAAGACATTTAGTAGATTGGATCATCATTTACAAGAAACTCAAGAAAATAAGTTCGACAAAAAAAGTTCTCAACTCCAACTTCTCTGCAGTACGATTGATAATGTTTTGCACAAAAGACTACGTTTGCGGGCATACAAAACACAGTGTATTGCTGCTGAAGACCAAAATTAAGGGGTTAGGTACAGCTTACAGCAGTAAAATTTTGGAAATATTCAACATTTTTTTTCCACCATTATTGTATCTTGTACAATAATGAAAATTAGTATGTGTGAAACACTGTCCTTCTGCTATATGAAAAAAAAAATATATATTTTTAAGTTCTGTTCACTGTGCAGTGATTAAGAGTTTCCCAAATAACTAAAAAACCATCCAACATTCTGTGATGAAATTTCTTGTGTGTATTATAATATGACAATGGGGATCATTAATATAATCATGAAACCTTCACTAGTATAAAGACACACAAGAATAGGCTTGTATAAAACCTTAACACAGCCAGTATTAAACTATGGTAGTGAAGCGTGGACTGTGAAGAATAAAGATGTCAGTAGAATAACAGCAAGTGAGATGAGGTTCATGAGAGCAACAGCTGGATATACTCGCTGGGATCATAAAAAAATGAGGACATAATGCAAGAATTTAAAATAGAACTCATTATGCAGTTCATCAGCAAATATCAACTTCACTGGAAGGGTCATCTCCATGGATGGGCAACTCGTGCTCCCAAAGTGCTAAAAAACCTTGAAAGAGTTAAAGGCAGACGGAGCCAGCCGCAGCAGTTACAAGTTGTTTGTAGTTTCGCTGCAAAAGCCACGGTGCGCTCTGGCGGCTCATGCAGGTGGTCGTGATATCTATTCCGTGATTTGAATTTCAGAATGACGCATGGCACAATAATTATAGTAATTTTAGACAGACTATACCTGAACACATAACAAAATTATATTATTTTCTAGCTTTGTAAATTAATTTAGTACTGAAAACACAAACTGAATACAACCTTTTCGAGATACAACATATATAGCTGCAACACTTACTTATTATTACCTATTTGTTGATATTTCTTATTATATGTCTTATTTGAAACGTAGAACACTAGAATTTACAAGTATTTATACTTTAAAGAGTATTCCTCTGTTCTCAGGAAGGTAATAGTCTGTATTCGCAAACAATAACAAATTCAAGGAAGTATTTTTTACATGTCACGGCAGATGAAATAAGCTTACTTCTGAGCTCTTTCTTTGCTTTGAGAGCTTTTACACTCTTTCTTGTATTAAACTCTGCCTCAAGAACATACAGTATATATAGAAGCAGAGAGTATATTTGGAAATTCTGACTTAGGCAACATTACGAACAGTTTGATTCCTGATTTTGCTGGAAACTGAGTGGCGTGCTGTTTTGTAGATTTATTAATTCAAGCTATAAGTTTTCAGGATATTCTATGGGCGTAAGCCAAAAAGATTTCAGAAAAATTTCGATTCCTTGTCAATTGTCACTGTTTCTCCAAACTTAGGAGTGAATTCTGCTGTAGGTCTTGAAGTAGGGTCTTATATTTGATAAGAAGATTTTCTTATCACTCTTCAAGGTAGTTTATAGTCAAAGAAAGTGAAGTTGTCTATGTTCTACATGCTACTATCACATTTCAAATTTATCCATAAATATTCTTAGCTAGTCGATTATATGTCGTGCAATTCTGTAACTCGCACGCACAACGTGCTAATGATATTTGATATCAGTCTCACCTTGTTGATATCTCATTTTTACCTTTAGCTGTTCTAAAGCAGATGCAGACAGTATTTCTTTACTAAAACCTTCACTGTTTATTTGTAACATAAAATGTCATGCGTAAGAAAGTGTAATAGCATACAAGCTTTACCTCTCTTCTTGATAAAAAAATTCTCTTTTTACTCGTAACTAAAGAGAAATGTTCTGGGAACTATATTGTTTTTCACTTAAAACGAGCCGCCACTTACTGCAGACGCGATCGAACTTGTGTCTTGAAAGAACCGCACACAGACAGTACAGCTAGTACAGAGTCCGTTCTACCTGCATTGAGATTGTGTTGACACTTTGAGAGTACGAGTTGCGCACCCATGGTCATCTCGAACGAATGGATCGATGCAGAATTCCAAAATCACTGTTTCATTACCATCGGTATGGCAAAAGATCTCTAGGTCGTCCGAAGAAGAGATGGACTGAAAATTCTAGTTTGAGACCGTAACAGGCCACTCGGCCTGATACTTATTAGGATGACGACGATAATATGATGCAAGATCACTTTTTTATTTGATAGATTGTCTGATAAGAAATAAATTCATTTTACAAAATGGTCAAATATCAGTATTTTATTGTAAGTGACTTATCACAAAATAAAAAAAAATATTTATTAAGGAATGTAGTTGAAAGAGTAAGATATTGTAAACATGAGTTTCAGCAATAAATTAAAAGAGAGAGAACATGAAAAAGTTAACAGGTTTATGAGTTATGAGGGAAAAGCTTCATCACTGTACAGTGAACTGCACATTTTGAATTTTGAAAAAAAAAAAATATATATATATATATTTATATATACATGTTTTTTAAATCGTAAAAATATTTTTATGCTCGACCATGCCGAAATGTAGTAATTATACACCTGGTTGCAGCCCTTTAATGGACCTCATTAAAGTACACCTATTCATTAAAGTTCAGGTTTTCCACCAATCAGAAAGCAATATGAAAGCGCAAGTATCGATTATTCTCGGATATGCCATCGAAAGACAACTAGCGAAACGTCACGGAGGCTGGAAATCCAGGTTATGTTCTGTTACTATAATAATAATAATAATTAGCGTTAATTGTAAATAATATTCAAATAAACTCAATTTGTCATCTCGTTTTTCAATGTCGAATTCAATTTCAAGGTTATATCAAATTTAACGTTTATCTTACTCTCTAGGTTATATCAAGGCCGTCGACATTCCTTACCCGGAAAAAATCAATACTTTCGCGTCTGCGCACATCTCACAATTTACGAGATTGAACAAGGTCAGTTCGCTCCCCAGTCACATAAGAATAACATGAATACAGTACTTATGATTAATTTCAAGTTAGAAATATGGTCGAGCATAAAAAGTCGTATGAAACTTGCCTATAATGGTAATTAAGAAGCTCGTATGAAAATTATGAAACTCGCTTGCGTTCGTTTCATAAACATCCTCGCGTATTAATTACTATCATTATAGGCTCGTTGCATAATGTACTATTTCATATAGCAAAAGGACAGTGTTTTAGTCTACACATACCAATTTTCATTATTGTACAAGATACAATAATGAAGGAAAAAAATGTTGAATATTTCCAAAAATTTTACTCCTGTAAGCTGTACCTAACCCCTTAAAATACTGGCTTTTGCTGAGAGGCGTTTACATGAATGTAGCAACAGTTTATATTTGAATGTTGAGTCTCGTTACGATTCCATGGCAACCACAAGAGTTTCGGGAGAACTTTGATCTAGATTATACAGTGTAATACGTATGTCATGACGTCATGAGTCGCAGCACGTAGGCCTATACATTGATAGTTGAAAAGTATACCTATTTTTTTAGAAGTGATGAGAAAAGAAGACACGCGAGAAATCTCACTTCTTCACTTTGTCAAGACTGTCAGCAAAAAATTGAGGAACAGCCAAGCTAGGTTGTCCTTGGGCTGACTTTGATTGTGACTTCAGAAACGCCCAGGACCGGGTTAGGTTGTTTACATAAAAAAAATTCTGGAACTGACTTCGGTTGCTTAACCCTCAAAGATACCGAGTTAGAACTCCGCGCACTGGTTATGCGCATCGATCATTACCAGCGAATAAGCATATCTTTTTATACACTATTGTAAAAATTTTAAATAAAGTGAACATGTAGATTCGGTTTGTTTTTATTAAATACTGTGAATGAGATCATCATCATCATCATCATCATCATCATCATCATCATCATCATCATCATCAAGGTTTGGGTCATTTGGTTTGTTCATTCTCAGAGAAATTGATCTTCCCATCTGTTATAAGGTCTACCTATACTCCGTCTTCGAACTGGGGTATAGTTCAAAAGTAATTTTGGGAACCCGTATTCATGCATATGGGCTATTCCATCTCAAGTCGACCGAAATATAGAGAAAATTTGCCTTGCAATTTTTAAATACAATGAAACGTTTTTTGTCCGTTGACAACTGTGATACAATGCTTTGTGCAAAGTTTGAGGCATCAGAACTTCATACTGTTTAAATTAAGAATATTTAAATTTATCATATTTTCATAAAATTTGCAACTTTAAACTGTTGTGGCTCCGAAACCCTTTCACCTAATGAACAAAATTATGGTTTATTTTGATGCTGAGAAATTAAAATTTATATTGACATGTAAACAGTTTTTCTTGCTTTTTATGGAAATAGAGGAATTTAGATTTTTCTTCATTAAGACGCATTTGCCCACGAAAAAATATTTTTAAAATATATGGTTAGATTCCGCATTGAAAGTACAAATAAACACATATTTTTTACTGGTGCACCGTTGATAAGAAAGTATTGAAAATATCAAATAAAAAAATAAATAGTACGTGCGTGAAGTAATCAACTGACTGTGAAACGGGAGCTAGCCGAGACAAGCAAGGCCAGGAGACAAACACGTGATGTTTCGTCTAGTGCATAGTTGGGCTAGCTTTATCACAAATTTTCTTAAACACAGAGTAAAATGACGCCCAATGATCGCTTATCTTCAGCTCTCGGCCAGTCCGTGCGGTACTGCGCCGTTCAAGTCTAGGCGTGTGAAAATAATTTATTTAATACCCTCGAAACTTATTGCCGAGCCACTAAGCAAACAATGCCGAATCCCTCTTAATAATGCAAGGTTTTTTCTCAATATTTTTTACATTTTTACAAATGGGTAAAAAGCCTAAAAGTAAGTGAAATCAGATTATCTGTCTCTCTGTATACAATAAAAACAAGGATTACTTCTTAACATAACCTACCAAATGTCAGCTTCAAAATAAGCTCTCGTTCAATGTTCTGCAGTAAATGGTTCCAGAGTTCTGAGCGCTGAAAGAGGCTTGTTTTTATAAAATACGCTAAATTTGTCGCTCAATAGTACGAAAACCGTTTGACTTTCGATAGTATATTTTTGAAAATGCACTGTCCTCAGCACCTTGTGTAAATTGGAAAAAAATTAGAGTATTAAAAAAATGCGAGGTATTTTACTGATCGATTTCGTATGGAATAGCCCATACGTTCAATATGTTCTTTCCAGTCTTCTTTACTTTGTGATAATTTATCAATGGGGTTAAAAATCTTAAGTTCAGCACGTATGTCTTCAGATCTTTTATGATCTAAGAGAGTAAACCCCGCAACCGATCTCAAAAATCTCATCTCTGCAGCCTCTATCTTCCTTCTGTCTGATTTATTCAAACTCCAGTTCTCTCTGACGTATGTGAGCATAGGGACTGACATAACTTTATAAAATTTAAGTTGTGTGTATTTCAAAGTTTTACGTCCTAAGATCCTTCTTATAGTGCCACGCATTCCTTGGAACTTATTCACTTTATATGTTATATCCTTTTTCTGGCAGTATGATACATTGCACCCTAGGCAATTGAAGGAGTTAACTTGTTCGATTATTTTGCTTTCTATGACTATTTTAGCTATTAAATGTTTTTTACCTATGAAGGCAATAGTTTTGCTTTTGGCTGATGATATCTTTAAATTATATTCCTTTATTATACTTATAAGTTTATTTGTTGCTAATTGCACACCGTCTTCCGAATCATTAAAAATGACCAGATCATCAGCAAACAAAATAGTATTTAAAATGCGATTATTAATAATAAAATTCTTAAAAGGTATACTTTGCCTGCGATTATTAATAATAAAATTCTTAAAAGGTATACTTTGCCATTCACGAATGACTGAGTTAAAATGTGTGGGGGGTAAAGGGCAACCTTGTTTCACTCCCTGATTTACATATATTTCGTTTCCATTTTGTCCAGTTTCCATTCTTATGGATGTATTTACATATAAAATCTGTACAACTTTAATTATATGATTTGGAAATCCTTTATTTGTCATTATGGTCCACAACGTGTTCCGTAATACTCTATCAAACGTCTTTTCTAACTCGACAAAAATTAAAAATGTTGGAAGATTGAATTCTCATCTTTTTTTTTTTTCAATTGATCTAATACAAATACACAGTCACTGCAAGAGCGTCCTATTCCGAATCCATGTTGTTCCTCTACAAGTAGGTTGTTCGCTAATTTTTTTAATTCTCCGATTTACAATCTTTGTATATAATTTGTATGCCGTATTGAGTAAACTTATTCCTCTGTAGTGTTTACAATCATAACGGTTGCCCTTCTTAAAAATCGGATATATCTTCTCTTTCAGCCATTGACTGAGATAGATTATTGAAATTAAAGTTCAAAAAATGACAAGTTGACAAAGAATAAAAACGGACGAAAAAGACTGGAACAACGTGGACTGAAGAGAGAAAAGAAGCCCACAGCCAAAGAATGAGAGAACTATGGGCAAAGAAACGCCTCGAAGTGCTTTGCGTAGCCCTAAATGAACTTATTCGTAACTAATGATAATAATAATAATAATAATAATAATAATAATAATAATATGACAAATTATTGGGTGGGCTCGGATCCCATGGGCCCATATACAGTAAGTTGGCGCCACTGAGTCTGCATTCACAGATTACGAAGCTCATTTCCAGAAGAAAACATAAATTCATCCCCCAGACAACCAAACAGAATCTATAGCCGCGTCGCTGTTATTTCCGGGAGCCAATAACGTTGCAGCTCGGTTACATTTAAACGTGTGTGTTTGTACTGGATGAAAATCATCCTGAAAGTGAAATCAGTGAACAGGAACTGTAGTAGAGGAGTTTTTATAAGTAGCATAGTTTCAGAACTAATTTGCTTAATACATTTTCTGTTTTTTTTTATTAGAAATTTAAAATAAATGCTATTTTGTTTCAACTGTATATTTCCATAAAAATGTAAAGGCTTATCGCCTAAAAGTTCTTATTGTGTATTATTTTGATAAGCTGAAGTCTTAATGTATTATTATTTCTTATTATTAATTCAATAAAGTTCGTGTATGTTAGTGAAATAACACTTTTCTAACTGGTTTTAATGTGTAGGTTTACTCTAATTTAAGAAGTCTGTACAATAATGAATTAAGTTTTCAGTACATTGTTTACAAAATATTTAAAAATGGGTTGTGTTTAAATTATAACTAATATTAGATTTGAATAATTTATACAGTCTAAAATATAATACAAAACGAATGATGCGAGTATATGTACTAATAAAATTTATACATTTTTTTTTAAAACTTAGACATTGTTTTTCTCAAAACATGGGTTTTCAACTTGAGCTGTTATTACTAGAGAGCGGAACTTTAGGCTCTAAAAAGTGGCATTTTAGACACCTAAATAGGCTCTTAAACTACTTTATTTGGGCTCTATAAAATAAAAAAATAGGTTTTTTAGTTACAGAATGTAGCTAGTATAAGAGTGTTTTTCATTCACCAATCACTTTTCCGTAGTTTGCTTCACAGTAGATGATCAGCAGCTATTGTGGCTATTGTGTCGCTCACTGCTGTACTTACAAATAGTGAGAAAGGAAGGGGTTGTTATCTATCTTGGAATGTAAGAGAATGCTTATTCGGGTACAACCCAGCGAGTTTCTGTTGAATAACTGACAGACAGAGGAAGATATAATAATAATAATAATAATAATAATAATAATAATAATAATAATAATAATAATACGACAAATTATTGGGTGGGCTCGGTTTCCATGGGCCCAAGTACAGTAAGTTGGCGCCACTGAGTCTGCATTCACAGATTACGAAGCTCATTTCCAGAAGAAAACATAAATTCATCCCCCAGAAAACGAAACAGATTCTATAGCCGCGTCGCTGTTATTTTCGGGAGCCAATAACATTGCAGTTCGGTTACATTTAAACGTATATGTTTTGTACTGGATGAAAATCATCCTGAAAGTGAAATCAGTGAACAGGAACTGTAGTAGAGGTGTTTTCATATGTAGCATAGTTTCAGAACTGATTTTCTTAATACATTTTCTGTTTTTCTTATTAGACATTTAAAATAAATGCTATTTTGTTTCTACAGTATTTTTCCATAAAAAATGTAAGAGTTTATCGGCTAAAATTCTTATTGTGTATTATTTTGATAAGCTGAAACCTTAATATATACATCTTGATTACACAACTTTTAACACTGTATCACTTCGAAATATGTACCAAATGCTAACCACACCCACAGAGACATCAACAGACATGAAAATACTACACATTCAACCAAAAAGCCAGAAACTAAACACACTAGAACAATATGAAGTATAAAGACACACGAAAACACACTCCAACGAAATTCTCAACACACAACTCAACTTCAGAACACACACAGTCTTTGACACTACACTATACCACACGAACACACCCTCACAGGAAACAAAACAAGAGGCGCCAAGACCAACAACGACCAGTTCTGACGATGACCCATAAACAGGTCGAAACATGTAAACAAGGTATGATAGAATTTAATACAAGAAAGTCTTATCATACATATTCCTTAATATATTATTATTTCATATTATTCATTCAATAAAGTTCGTGTATTTTAGTGAAATAACACTTTTCTACTGGTTTTAATGCATAGCTTACTCTAATTTAAGAATTCTCAGACTTTCTATACAATAATGAATTGAGTTTTCAATACATTATTTACAAAATATTTATAAATGTTTTGTGTTTAAATTATAACTGATGTTCGATTTTAATAAATTATACAGTTTAAAATATTATACAAAACAAATAATGCGAGTAGCCTACGTGTACTAATAAAATTTCTACATTGTTTCAAAACTTCGATATTGTTTTCCTCAAAACATAAGTTTTCAACTTAAGCTGTTATTACAACCAGCGCAGCGCCTCTATTTATTTATTTATTTTAAAAACACTGTCCTAGCGATGGACTGGAAAATACATCAGATAGGAATAATTTAAATTATAATTCTTCCTTCAAATATAACGAACGCTAATTGTTAGCGAGTTCGATACCCGCCATAAGTCACTCTCAAGTCTTAAAAGCTGTAGCTTACGCTCGAACCTGTTGTTCAGGTTATGCAGACTGCAAAATATTTTATGTTGTTCGCACATTTACACGTGGTAAGTTGTAGACCTTCAATGTTGAATGAGTTGCCTGTAATTCGAGGCTGAGTTTCAGCGGTAATTAAGTCGAGAAACATACAATTTCGATCCGAATTCCGTAGGCAGATATAATTACGGTAGTGCCGAGATCTCAGAGCCTAGACATATTACTATCATTACAAGCAATGTATCTTTTTAACACCTGAAGGGGTAAAAGGTTATGAACCTTAAGCCGTTACCTAACACCTCGGGCAAACACTGCCCTCTGGCTTATCTCTGGAATGTTAGGGCATCATCTGTCACTTTCTCTGTGTGTTGTGGGCTATGCAGAAACAAACAAGGTATGACTCTGATGTAATTATAAACAGAGGCTGCTGATGGTGATTAGCCTAGGTTCTCGTATCCATTAACGGTAGCAGCGGCCTCATCTTCGGGGCACCTCGACAAGAATCAATCATCTGAGGAGGACGAAGTTCTAAGCTAGGGATGACCAAATGACGTCAGGGAAAACAGAAAATTTTGTAACTACCAGAGATCTGCGTCGGATTTTCGCTCGAGCGCCAAGTAGTTCATAGCATAATCCGATAGGTAGCGCACATGCATGATGGGTAAAATTGTCTCGAGCGATAAATCCTCAAACGATATAAGCCGAGCGTTAGACATTCGTTCTTGTTACAGTGATGAACTGTGTAGTAACATCATAGATGTTTATCATTTCAAAACGTTGCAGTGTTTAACTAACCTCTCCATAGTACAACTACAAAACTTGCTTTAAAATGTAATGTAAATGTTGTAGGTAAATGCTTTTTTTTTTTTTTTTTTTTTATTTTTTTTATTTTTTTTTTTTTTTTTTTTTTTTTTTTTTTTTCCCCACACAGGAGTGATTTTGTTTTTGCAACTTCTGATAGAAGTTATTGGATGTAAATATAATTATTATTAACGGAGAACACAGTCACGATAATGCAAGAACCGTATCAATTTTTCTATTAATAATAATAATGTCTAATAATATTAGTGTATCAATCTTTGCGTCTGTAACAGTTGTGCAGCATGTTATTCGTTTTATTATATTTTCTGTGACATTATCTCTGTACTAATATTGTTATTAATCTCCTGCTATATCAATAATATTTTGTAAAACGTTTCTACATTGTCGCAGTATATAGGCGGAACACTATGAAGAGGTGGAGAAGTTCAAATATCTTGGAGCAACAATAACAAATATAAATGATACTCGGTAGGAAATTAAACACAGAACAAATATGGGAAATGCCTGTTGTTATTCGGTTGAGAAGCTTTTATCATCCAGTCTGCTGTTCTCGTATCCATTAACGGTAGCAGCAGCCTCTTCTTCGGGGCATCTCGACAAGAATCAATCATCTGAGGAGGACGAAGTTCTAATCTAGGAATGGCCAAATGACGTCGGAGAAAACAGAAAACGTTTTAACTGCAATCCGCAACCTGGGACATATTATTTTTGTGGATGTGGGCTATTTTTTACCCAGTTCTAAAAACCAGGCGCTATTTTTAAGTCTATGTGGCATATGGCAATGAAATTAAGTTTGGAGCCACATGAGATAATATTTCATAATTAAATTATATATATACTGTATATATATATATTATATATATATATATATATATATATATATATATATATATATATATATTGTGGAAAGAAAGGCTTTACTGCCAACAAATTTGTATTTTGAGAAATTCCTCAATACTAGTTTACACTCTGTTAATAAAGAAAGAATGGAAGCACATAATCTAATTATTAACAAAATTAAATATCAGAATATTGAACGGTACAAAGAAGAAGAGAATTCAATTTGAAAACACACTTACTATTTGTGGACTACATTAAAGCGTTTGATAACGTATTAAGAGGAAAACTCTGGACAATAATGACTGAAAAAGGATAACCAAAACATTTGATAGATATGATTAAATTAATGTATAAAGATACAGCAATTGCTATAGACAATGGTAATTCCACTAGTTTTAAAATAGAAAAAATAAACTTAGGAGTAAGACAGGGCTGTCCTCTTTCGCCGACTTTATTTAATATATATCTGGACACAGCTGTCATAGAATAATTTACAATTCATTTTTATATTTCAATATGCCTGGTGAATTATTAAATAAGTATATAATAAATTTTCAATCTTAAGACATATCAACTTGCAAATGTTTATTTGCTATTTAATAAAATATAGGAACGTTTTCGCCGTTTGGGGCATCTTCAGATATAACAAAAAACATATAATCTGGACCTATAATAATAAATTATGCAAATAACAAAGAATAAAGAACAATGTATGTATGCAATACATGAGATTCATGAGCTTTGTGTAAAATATGACATAATACAGGATAATTATTGATATAATCTTTGGATTTTGAAATTGAATTGGACGGATATTTTATACATATAGCTCATGTTACAAATAAAATATACAATTATGATTAAAATTTGTCAATAATGTTAAAATTTTAAAATTTATAATGATGATTGATAAAATAGATATTTTAAGAGTAATCATTAGTTGAGGATTGTCATAGGATATACGATAGTTTGCGTAGCTGATGTTCGTGTGTTATGTATGTGTTTCATCTGAAAATTGAGATGGAAAAATGATAATAAGTGCAAAAATATATAAGAGTTATTATACAGAGACACAGATAATTATTATTATAAGACTACTTACTGAAAAAACGTTCGTTAATGAACTAATGTTGTTTTATATTGGAGATTGCTGTTACGTATAATCAGATTTGTTGAGATATTTGAATGAATGCTCGTTGGTTATGGATGTCGTGGAGTATACGATGATTTCGTAATAGATAAATCATAAGTTAGGTATGAATTTCAATCATTCACTGAAAGTTAAGTAGGGAAAATCAACATTATAATTTGTAGTAATTAGTAATAACTAGATGAGCTATAATACCAAATATATGTGAGTTAAGGCTGCGATAATAATTATTATAAGATTACTTACAGAGATCGTTCGCTTATGAAATGGATGTTGTTTGACGTTGGTGATTACCAGGGAAAGGATTTATATGTAAATACATATTTACTTATAAAGCTAATATAATTTATATTTTGCATTATCTTTATGTTTCACAATGTGTAGGGTTGAAAAATCCTACTTTTATTTTCCATATTTTTCCATATTTTAGAGTTTAGTACATATTTTCGTTAATTTCCATATATTTTCCATATTTCATATAAAACAGTCCATATTATATTAGGTTTAACAATAAAACAAAACAAAATTCCATTAACTTTTAAAAATACATTTCAACAATAGAGATTTAAACACATGTTCAGTAATCCCTTTAACATCAGAGTTATTTGAAAATTAGCAGTCCTATCAACAATGGGAAAGTAAGTTACAAAACTGTATTAATTTAATTTAAAATTTTTAACAGACTTCAGTTGTGCAGCTCAACAGTTAAATGCCAGTCAGAGTACACATAGGTTCAGTTTTGTAAATCATACTATAAAGACGGTAAATATGCCAAAAGTACGTCATTCAGTCAATTTAAAATCAAAACTAACAAGTTACATTTCAGAATTTAAAGAAGATGGTTTATCAACTGACAATAAAATATTATTTTGTAATTTGTGTCAGTGTGCAGTATCATCTACACAAAAGTTCCTGGTGCAACAACACATTACAACTAGTAAACATCAGGCCAACAAACAACTAAATTCCAAGCAGAGACAATTGTTTTTAACACAACCAACAACATCGAATGTAAGATCTGAGTTTAACATCGACCTGTGCCGTTCTCTCATCTCTGCTGATATTCCTCTCTACAAACTAAAGAATAAGGTCTTCAGGGAATTCCTTGAAAAATATACTCAACATACAATCCCGGATGAGTCAACACTTAGGAAGACGTATGCTCCATCCATCTACGATGAGACAATACAGAAGATAAGAGATGAAATTAAAGATAGTTCAATTTGGGTTTCCATTGATGAGACTCCCGACAAAGAAGGTAGACTTGTTGGTAATGTAGTTATCGGTTTGTTAAGTGAACAATATTCTGAACGAATTCTTTTACATTGTGATGTTCTAGAAAAGTGCAATAACAAAACTATAGTTAAACTGTTCAACGAAGCTATGGGTATCCTGTGGCCAAAGGGTATTATGTACGATAATGTGTTATTCTTTATTAGCGATGCTGCCCCTTATATGGTCAAAGCTGGACAAGCATTATCTGTTGTATATCCTAAATTGACTCATTTTACTTGTGTGGCGCATGCATTTCATCGTGTGGCAGAAGTGGTCAGAGACAATTTCCCTAAAGTAGATTTGTTGATTTCATCAGTGAAAAAAGTATTTCTCAAAGCTCCCAGTAGAGTTAACGTGTTGAAAGAAATGTACCCTGAAATTCCATTGCCACCAAAGCCAATTTTAACTAGATGGGGTACATGGCTAGAAGCAGTTGAATATTATGCCGAACATATAGACTCTATTAACAATGTTCTCCTTGCATTGGACTCTGAAGATGCAGTCTCAATTGATACTGCGAAAACAGTTACCTGTGACATAAGTGTGAAGAATGACTTAGCTCACATTCAGCATACATTTTCATGCATCATAAAAACGCTCAAAAGTCTCCAAAATAGGCACTTTTCACTATCTGAAAGTTTTGAAATTATAAATAGTACTGTGGAACAACTGAATCGTGGTAGAGGTAAAGTTGCAGATGCAGTAAGAGCTAAGGTGGACACTGTACTTTCAAAAAACCCTGGATATGAAGAACTACAAAAGGTTGTTGCTGTGATGAGTGGTGAATCAACAGTGAAGATTAACTTGGACTTATCCCCAGCAGACATTGTGAAATTGAATTATGTACCAGTTACTTCTTGTGACGTCGAACGCTCTTTTAGTCAGTATAAATCTATCCTCAGAGACAATAGAAGAAGATTCACTTTTCAGCACTTGAAAGAAATGTTTGTAACCTATTGTTATGGTAACAGACAATAAAAATTGTGTTTTGTTGAAACTACATTGGAAGATAAGGTACGTCCATTATATTTTTTGTTTAGTTTGATTAAAATGTACCAATATTTAACGTACATAGTCATTTTTTTATAATTTTAAGTCCATATTTAATTCCATATTTTGGTAAAAATCCATATTTAATTCCATATTTTGGTAAAAATAACTACATATATATTTACATATTTCATATATTTTTAGTCCATATAAATCCGTTCCCTGGTGATTACTCTAATATTTATTATATACTTATTTAATAATGTCATAGAATGGGAAACACAGCTAAATAAACATTTTAAACTATGAACTACCATTGTAGACACAATTATGTTCGCAGACGATCAAGTCATATGTGCAGAATCAGAAAATCAATTACAAATAGCCACACTACTGCTCAAAAAAACTATGGAGAATTATAATCTCAAGATTTCAACAAAAAAAAAAACTAAAACAATGGCCTTCCGAGGGAAATATGCAGTTCGATCTAAAATAGTTTTAAACGATGAAATTATCGAACAAGTACAGAGTTTTAAATATTTAGGATGTCACATATCTTATAATTGGGAAAACGATATAAAAGAAAAAAATTACAAATTTCAAAGCATGTGTGGGACGATTAAAAGAACGTTACAAACAAAAACAACAAGAGAAACAAAACTAAAGTTTTATAAAGTAATGGCAGTTCCCATTGTGACATATGGGTCAGAAAATTGGGCCATGAATAGATCAGACAGAAGATTATTAGAAACGTCAGAGATGAAGTTCCTCAGATACGTTGCAGGATGTTCTCTAAAAGACCCTATTCCTAGTGAAACAATAAGACAAGAACTCAATTTTTTTAATTTAAATGAAAAAATACAAAGTTACAAACAAGAATGATATGAACATATTTTAAGAATGGATCCTTCTAACCTAACTAAACAAGCATTATTATACAAGCCACAAGGTCACAGAGATGTGGGACGTCCTAGAAGACGATGGGAAGATGAATTCTGAGAGCGGAACGGGCCGATGGCCTACCATGAAGAAGAAGAAGAAGAAGAAGAAGAAGAATATTGAACGGTAAACAATAATGCATAAATTAACCTAAAAATAAATTCCATCGTTACAAAATTTGTACCAAATATTTAGATTGAATTTAGGCAGTTGTGACAAACACAATTTCTGCAGTCTTCACTGGATCTGTACCACAGTCATTGTCACTAAAGTCACTTTCTTCAGCATCCAAAATATTCTGCGTCCAACCACTGAACTTCGGATCATCAGCCCGCATACAGTCCTTCGATGCGGATGTCATGTTTACCTTTAAAGAAGACATGAGATAAATGTGGAAGTCCACACCGGTGGAGTAACGGCTAGCGCGTCTGGCCGCGAAACCAGATGGCCCGGGTTCGATTCCCGGTCGGGGCATGTTACCTGGTTGAGGTTTTTTCTGGGGTTTTCCCTGAACACAATATGAGCAAATGCTGGGTAACTTTAGGTGCTGGACCCGGGACTCATTTCACCGGCATTATCACCTTCATCTCATTCAGACGCTAAATAACCTAAGATGTTGATAAAGCGTCGTAAAATAATCTACTAAAATAAAAAAAATAAATGTGGAAAAACTAACGTTACCTGGGACATGGTGTATAATCTACCCGACCCTGAAATTAAAGCGGTTTAGGTTATGATTACATCTAACTATGAATAGTCAACTGCCAGGAAGATACTCAGTAGTGCTCCTGTGTTGGATGACGAATAACAGAATTAACGAAGGATTTTAAAATGGCTTGGGTAGAATATACCCCACATCCAAGGTTGCGGGTTAAGTTCATCTTTTTCTATGTCATTTTATGTTTCGAAAGTAGGCTAATTTCGATTTAAAAATATTATTATTATTATTATTATTATTATTATTATTATTATTATTATTATTATTATTATTATTATTATACCTCAAGATTTGTGATACGTTCACTGTGTTACTTTAGTTTTGAACTACAAGTTATCGATGGTCATAGGGTTGTCGTAGCCTACGTTCGTATTTTGTACTGACAGTTTGTACTTTAAGACCCATCGCACCTCCTCATACTCATCTTCTTTCACAATAGCCCTGCCAAGACTCTGGAATTCGCTACCTGCTAGCATCAGGGACTGTCGAAATAAAATTGAATTCAATTGAAAACTTACTAGGCACTTGGTCAGTAATTGATTACTTGTAAATAGTTTCTTTAATCTATCACAAAATATTTTCAATATTCAGTAATTTCATCACTATACAATTTTGTTATTCTAGATTTAATTTGTAATTCAGTAAATATAAAATATTCTTTGTTTCTCTATGATAAATTATCTAGCTTTAATTATTCAGGTAATCTTTTCGTACTTTGATTTTATTGTAATTGTAAATTTAATACTAACTGTAATATTATTTGTAATTGTAATTGTAAATCTAATACTAATTGTAATTTTATTGTTGATATTGTAGTTGGAATCTCCTGGTAGAGGGGCAGAGAAGGCCTGACGGCCTTATCTCTACCAGGTTAAATAAATAAATACTACTACTAATACTACTGTGTCCATGTCCGTATCATACTAGAAAAAAGTGTCGAAATGCCCTTATTTTCTGGTTCGGGCTATACATCCTTTAAGAGACGACATCTAATAGTAAGCAACGGCAATAGCCACCGTTTTGTACACTTTGGTTTTGAAGAGCCATCAAAGACAAAACTACTGCAATCAGTGGCGCCAAATTTTGGAAAACATTAGGTGGGCTCAAACTTGGCTGATCAGACGTCTCCGTTTTCCCCGGTTTTGAGTTGCTGTCCCCGGGAAGCAAATGTCCCTGTTTTTGTCCCCGGAATTTAATTTTGTTCCCAGAAACTTTGATTTTGTTTCAATAAAATTTTACACGTAAATATTTAAGGATCGTGATGGAACTGCTGCGATTC
The DNA here is from genome assembly GCF_040183065.1 of Periplaneta americana. Lineage (NCBI taxonomy): Eukaryota > Metazoa > Arthropoda > Insecta > Blattodea > Blattidae > Periplaneta > Periplaneta americana. The sequence goes on from NC_091121.1 coordinate 162,467,935, forward strand.
AAGCACATTTCTGAACGCTTCTCAGTATCAGACAGAAGAACCAGCGAGCACAGTATGAGCTATTCTGCACTCTTTGAGAAGAACATCATCTATATCTTTGGTCATCTTATCATTCATGCGTTAGGACTGCCGCAACGTTCATTTGTAAGTAGTTAAAAAAATGAGAAATTTTGTGACAAACCAACAGGTGTAAAATGGTATGATATTTTTCAACATTTCAAGAAAAAATTAATTCCGTTTGAAATTCTTCTCAATCATGTGTCTTCCAGTCAGTAATTCATCAGTTAGAAGACTTTTCTCCACAGCGAACTCAATCTGGACTGATAAAAAGTCAGAAAAAAAGTTGGTATAGTTAAAGCTTTGTTAGGTCTACAAGTGAAAAAAACTTTCATTTCTCATTTGAAGCACTTAGTGTGAAGCAGTATAAGAATGAACAGATCCTTAAAAAGGTACATTCTTCAGACAAGTATACTTGTAAAATGTGTGTGTTAGAGTTCAGTGTGTACAATAGGCCTATTATGTGAAAGACTTCCATGCATTCGTCAGTACTGAAAATGAATTATTAGTGGCTATAATTATTTATATACAGGAGTTAAGTGTGTTAATTCAAACCGTTAAGATACTCTATAAATTTAGTTTGCAAAGTTCTTCGTTCTATCTACTGTTACATGTATTTTCTATAACATTTCAACAGAGAGTGACTAGGTAAGCGTTTGTGGTTTTTTTTTTTTAAATTGACGATGTCTCCTGCTGGATCATAAAAAATCTGGTCAGCCTAGCCCAAACAAGAGTTATAACTTAATACAAGAGTGGTTTAAACAAAAACAATCCTCAAAATTAATCAACCAATCATATTAGGCAAAGGAAAATGAAAGATAATTACCTAGGATTTGCAGACGACTGAGTAATTTTAACTCATGACATCATAACAGCTCAAAACAGATTGAACTGTTAAAAGAAACAGCGGAGAAAATCTGTCCCCAGATATCCTTCGAATAAAGAGACTACAGTCCACACCTGTGGAGTAACGGTCGGCGCGTCTGGCCGCGAAACCAGGTGGCCCGGATTCGAATTCCGGTCGGGGCAAGTTACCTGGTTGAGGTTTTTTCCGGGGTTTTCCCTCAACCCAATACGAGCAAATGCTGGGTAACTTTCGGTGCTGGACCCCGGACTCATTTCACCGCCATTGTCACCTTCATTTCATTCAGACGCTAAATGACCTAGATGTTGATACAGCGTCGTAAAATAACCCAATAAAATAAAATAAAAACAGACTACATTAACTGCAGGCACCAAAGTATATTATGGAAACCAAATATGGCAAAATTAAACGAGTCCTACAATTTAAATAACTCGGTGAAATGATTCAGGAAAATAGAATTGAAACAAAAGCGAACGAAATTAGATACCAAAAAAATGGAGACAGCATTTCGGTTCACTCAAAATATTTACAACAAAAAGTGCATATCCAAACATAACAAAATTAAGATATCAGAAACATGTCATTAAACCAGAATGTGTCTATGGAGCAGAAACGTTAGTTTTGAATAGAAAAGCAGATGTCGAAAACATTGAGAAAAAATAATGTAAAATCATAAGGAAAATCTTAGGTCCAAACATCATAGGTGGACAATACAGACAGAGAAGTAAACAAGTAATAAAAAATACACAGACATTCATACTGACATTAGAAAACGAAGGTTAAAATTTTATGAACTCATCGAAAGAATGAACCCAGACAGACTCATAAAACATATAGTTGAATTGTATGAAAATAAGAGTAAGCTATAAACAAATACTATAAAATGGATTGGCGAAATAAAAATTGCTTAAAATTGGCAGGAATCACACAAGAAGACATCTTAAACAGAGAGATCTTTGAAATCAAGGTTTATAAAATGGCAAGTTGACAAAGAGGAAAAACCGACGAAGAAGACTGGAACAACGTGGACTGAAGAGAGAAAAGAAGCCCACAGTCAAAGGACGAGAGAACTATAGACAATAAGAAAGGCAAAGAAGCGCCTCTAAGTACTTTGCGTAGTGCTAAATGAGCTTATTCGTAACTATAACTATAATAATAATAATAATAATAATAACAATAATAATAATAATAATAATAATAATAATAATAATAATAATACGACAGTTTATTGGGTGGGCTCGGATCCCATGGGTCAGTTGGCCTGGTTGGCAAGTTGGTATAACGCTGGCCTTCAATACCCGAGGTTGCGGGTTCGATCCCGGGCTAGGTCGATGGCATTTAAGTGTGTTTAAATACGACAGGCTCATGACAGTAGATTTATTGGCATGTAAAAGAACTCCTGCGGGACAAAGATTCCGGCACACCAGCGACGCTGATATAACCTCGACAGTTGCGAACGTCGTTAAATAAAACATATATGTATTTTTTTTTGCCACTGAGTTTGCATTCACAGATTATGAAGCTCATTTCCAGGAGAAAACATAAATTCATCCCCCAGACAACCAAACAGAATCTATAGCCGCGTCGCTGTTATTTCCGGGAGCCAATAAATTTGCAGCTCGGTTACATTTAAACGTGTGTGTTTTATCACTGGCCGCTGATGACGTTATGCACTTCCACTGCTGCCACATTTAGTAAACAGCTGCTAATTGCAGACTATCCTGCTCGGCGGCAAGCAGGTTCCACTCATCTTTCATCGAACTTTTATTTACTATTGTTAGTAAAGTGTGTCATTGTGTGGTTGTGAAACTTGGACTCTCACTCTGAGAGAGGAACATAGGTTAAGGGTGTTTGAGAATAAGGTGCTTAGGAAAATATTTGGGGCTAAGCGGGATGAAGTTACAGGAGAATGGAGAAAGTTACACAACACAGAACTGCACGCATTGTATTCTTCACCTAACATAATTAGGAACTTAAAATCCAGACGTTTGAGATGGGCAGGCATGTAGCATGTATGGGCGAATCCAGAAATGCATATAGAGTGTTAGTTGGGAGACCGGAGGGAAAAAGATCTTTAGGGAGGCCCAGATGTAGATGGGAGGATAATATTAAAATGGATTTGAGGGAGGTGAGGTGTGATGATAGAGACTGGATTAATCTTGCACAGGATAGGGACCGATGGCGGGCTTATGTGAGGGCGGCAATGAACCTTCGGGTTCCTTAAAAGCCATTTGTAAGTATGTAAGTAAAGTGTGTCATTGTTTCATATATTTAAGTTTCATACACATTACATACATTAGAATTATTTATAAAATTGCAAATAAACAAAAAAAATATTGCTTTAAAATGACAAAAAAGGCATTTATTATTGAATTAGTAAGAAACAGCTTTAAAAGGCAGAAATAGGCAAAATAAAAATTTACTCTATCATTTTGATTTACCTCAAATCACATTTATATCTAATGATTTACTTCCACCCAGTTAAAAAAAGGCATTTTGCCAAAACATCCAGGCTCTACTTACGGCAAATATATTATTCCCTTCACAGTGTCTCGCAAAGAAATTTAAAGACGCCGCCTATCATGTCACATGAAAATTATACTGTGTATGGCATTAAACAGAGGTAGCAAGTGGAGAATAAGGATAGAGAACGAAATGGAAATAGGACAGAGAGTTTTTTAGCAACGCTTTGTTGTGTAAAAATAAACAGAGAGCTAATTTAATCTCTTCCCAGTGCTTTGAATGTGAACGTACGAATGCAAAGTACGGTATTAAAAAAAAAGTACATTTCTTCTGCAAAGCAAGCGTATGCATGACACTTTTTACTCGTTGGAATATAGAAAAATATACAGTATGTTATTTACACAATATGAGTAGACGTTGCTTGTGTATGAAGAATGATTGTCTTCCTAAAATAACATGTTGTAACTTTATTGTGAAGTTAATAAAGGAAAAATAACCGTTATTTCAGAGTTAACGTAGGATAGGATACCAACGAAATGAATGTATGTCTCTTAAAACAGACATGGAGCGTATTCCGAATCTCAGCGCTGAGCAATCTGATGGCAACACGTGTTCCGAATTTCACCGATGGAGTCACTGATGCTCCACCGGTGTCGCACCGGTGCCATCAGCTTGCAGAGGTGGTGGCAGTCTCCATCAGCCGCCATCAGTGAATCTGATTGGTTCTTGTATAGGGCGGGAATTAGCAGACGAATGACATCGTGCACTGTTGTGTCATGGTGGTGTGTTCTGCTTTAGTTCTGCTGTATTGTTTGTAATGAGCACAACGTAAAAACAATATGTTAATGGCTTATGAGCGAACATGTCAACGGACCAGTTATTACTACCGGTTCAAGAAATAAATTGTTTATTGTCTCTTTTCTTTGAACGAGATGGCAGTACGGAAATTTCGCAAAATTTTGCTAGCGTAACACAGACAACAACTTACACAGTCACCATGGCAGCCATCGATCCTTCCAGCAGTTTTGTTCCTATTTCGCTGCAGCGTAACGTCATTGTTGTCCACCGGTCCGGTGAGATTCGGAATACGCTGATGTCTAACTACAATAGGGAGCATAATAATCCAAAATAAATATAAGAGAAAATGATTTTATTGACTTTTTTTGTTACTAAAATTCTACGATATTTTATTGTAACTGTTTCCTTTTACTTCTACGTTATAGCAGTAGGCCTAAAGAAGTGAAACTTAAGTAGCTATTTTTTTAACCGTAAATTTTCATAATGGAATAGGTGATGTAAAAAAAATAAACTGTTTTTAAACTATATAAATAAATATATTAGTATACGAAATGGAAGAATTATGAATAATTTATGGGTGAAATTTGTATTTAGAATTTGAGTACTTATTGTCAGTAAATATGCCATCGACCAACGGGATCGAACCCTCAACCTCGGACACAGAAGGCCAGCACTCTACCGACTGCGCTACCCAGGCCAACTTAAGAAACATGATGATGACTTGATGACGTTTATTAATGTAAATTATTTTTATTTATATCACATTGTACCAAATAAACCTCTAAAGTTTATTTTTACTGCATATATTTCAATTTTTAGCGCATATATAAACCGTTTTTACTTCATATTTGCATGAATATTTTTATAGTTTTTAGTGCATAAAGTTCCGTGGCCTAATAATAATAATAATAATAATAATAATAATAATAATAATAATACTTACAAATGGCTTTGAAGAAACTCAAATGTTCATTGCCGCCCTCAAATAAGCCTGCCATCGGTCCCTATCCTGTGCAAGAATAATCCACTCTCTATCATCATATCCCACCTCCCTCAAATCCATTTTAATATTATCCTCCCATCTACGTCTCGGCCTGCCCAAAAATCTTTTCCCTTCGGTCTCCCAACTAATACTTTATATGCTTTTTTGGATTCGCCTATACGTGCTACATGATCTACCCATCTCAAACGTTTGAATTTAATGTTTCTAATTATATCAGGTGAAGAATACAATGCATGAAGTTCTGCGTTGTGTAACTTTTTCCATTCTCCTGTAACTTCATCCCTTTCAGCCCCAGGTATTTTCCTAAGAACCTTATTCTCAAACACCCTTAATCTTTGTTCCTCTGTCAAAGTGAGAGTCCAAGTTTCACAACCATACACAACAACCGGAAATATAACTGTTTTATAAATATATTCTAACTTTCAGTTTTTTTGACAGCAGACTAGATGACAAAAGCTTCTCAACCCAATAATAACACGCATTTCCCATATATATTCTGCGTTTAATTTCCTCCCGAGTATAATTTATATTTGTTACTGTTGCTCCAAAATATTTGAATTTTTCCACCTCTTCGAAAGATAAAGCTCTAACTTTTATATTTCCATTTTGTAGAATATTCTGGTCACGAGACATAATCATATACTTCGTCTTTTCGGGATTTACTTCCAAACCTATTTGCTTTATTTGCTTCAAGTAAAATTTCCGTGTTTTCCTTAATCGTTTCTGGATTGTTTCCTAACATATTCACGTCATCCACATAGACAAGAAGCTGGTGTAACCCGTTCAATTCTAAACCCTCTCTGTTATCCTGAAATTTCCTTATGGTATATTCTAGAGCGAAATTAAAAAAGTAAAGGTGATAGTGCATCTCCTTGCTTTAGCCCGCAGTGAGTAATATTGGAAAAGCATCAGACAGAAGGTGGCCTATACGGACTCTGTGTAAGTTTGAGAATAATAATAATAATAATAATGATGATAATAATAATAATAATAATAATAATAATAACAAAACAGCAATAATAATAGTAAACAATCGAGAGATGTTCAATAAGTAATTTTCCCATAGCTGTGAAATTTGTTATTAATTTAAGAAATATAAACATTATGAGGGTTATAGGACCTGGTCCAGTACGTTTCGTCCACTGACACATTTGTCCATTTAATGATTCGTCCATTAAATTTTGTCCACTGACCATTTAGTCTATTTTCATGCTTCGTCCACTGACTATTTCGTCCACTATGGCAAAAAAAAATACATAACATGAAATATTTCATTTTTTTAAATGTAATTTATTTAAATGTCTGTGTGTTGTTCATGTACATACTGTTTGTATTATAATCATGATTAGCCATCATTTTCTTCTTCCTGAAGATCTTCATCAGGGTTAATTAATGTTTATGTTTAATTTTTAATCTATATGAAATTCCTCTCATACGTTTCCAGCCGGCCGTCGTTCTTCTAGTCTTCATACTCGCGTGTCCTTTCAATAATTCAGTTCCCATTATAATGTAGCATTTGTTATCTCCGACGTGTATATAGTACAACCTCTGCCATAATTTTTAATATTCAAAATTGGAAAGATATGCAGTGTACTCATACTTTTTAATATCCAAAGGAAAATGAAACGTATCTAAAAAACAGACGACAATGATGACAATACCTTCTGTTGTAGATGGGAAACAGAAATATGTGTATTCTAATATAGATAGATGAAAGGTTATGGACATAAAAGGTGTGTACAAAATGTGTGGGTGGACGTAAATTGTAGCTATGGATCAATCAGTTGTGAACAAGAGAACATAGACGAAAATGAGTGGACGAAAAGTAATGGACGAAACAAATTATGGACAAAAGGTAGTGGACGAAAGGCCAGTAAACCAACTACTTTACACATCCTTTAACGGCGACCTTCCAGCTCCTTCGTCAGTGCTGGGAACAGAGGGAAGTCGCTAGGCGCCAAATCAGAGTTCTAATTGTAAGATGCGTTCCAGAGAAAGCGCGCAATTTCACATAGGGTTTCGTTTGCAGTTTGCAATGAGCGTTGTCATCAAGGAGGTGGAGATTAGCGTCGTGCATTACAGACGCTGTATTCTGTTCAAGTCTGTCGAGTATGGCGAAGTTCAATATTCGCCGATGTTCGCTCTGCAGAAGGAGTTCTATCGTGTTTGTTTCATCTCATTATAAAAATATTCGCTGTCCTCCACTCCCACCCCATCATGTTTTAACTGCTTTAGCATTTTAGGACATATCTTGCGTTTAGTTTTTCATATGAAATAAGACGTCTTGGTTGCCTCTTTCATGTTCGAACATTGCAGGACATTAGTGCACTCTGAATTAGGGTACGTACACGTTGGAGCGACGATAAACGATAAAGGAAGCAGCGATGCTATATCAGGGAGAATTGAACCATGCATTGTCATTGAGGTGTGCATATTGGAGTAACGATAAAAGCGAAGATACACGATAAAAGCGACGAAAAAGAAAAGTACCATTTTCTTCGCTCTTGTCGTTTATATGATATCTGATTAAGATAATATTAATCTGTATAATTACCGGTGGTTGTCAATATATCCGAATATTAATCGATTTATTATTATTTCGGCATATTAAATTAATTATTGTAGATATTGGCAAATTGATCAGTTGTGTATTTATTCGTCATATGTTATGTGATTACAAGAACCAATCAGAATACAACGAATTTATACTATCTTTGGGATGAGAAACTGGTTCAATTTTGTACGTATTTAAGTTACATTAACGTTGAACTTAGCAGCTGATATTTCCTATGTATCTTCTTTCCTTAAGTGGATGCGTAGAATATCTTCTACTGATAAATCAAAATGTTCGTTTCCAGCGTCCTCGTCGCTCCGATATGAACACTTGATTCTTTGATAATACCAAAGCGTCGCTAGATCGTTTTTTTTTATCGTTTATCGTTGCTCCAACGTGTACGTACCCTAATTCAGAGTACATCATTACACCCTTGAAAAGAAAGTGACGTCATGGAATGGAAACATTGCACTTCACCACTAAGAAAAAAGTTCAAGCTCACTTCCTTTGCATAATTCTGAGCGTATCACTTTGTAACTATTTGGTGTATATATTTATATATATATGTATATATATACATATATATATATTTAAATTTATTTATTTATTTAAATTTAAATATACAGAAGAATATAATTTACATTTAAATACACAGAAGAATATAATTACAAACAAACAAGAGAAATATAAATAAAAATAATAAAAACAATATAAAAAAGGGAGATACAGTAGTATTAACAAAATCTGAGACCGAATGAGCAGCGCTCGTGTTTGGTCGCAGTTCAGATATAATATTAATAGGCCTATAAGAGAATATAAAATAAAATAGGAAATAGAATAAAAATTACAGTTACAGAAATTATATAATACAATATTACATAAGAGAAATATAGAAAATAAAAGAAAATAATAATAAAAATAAATAAGTAAAATAAAATAGGAACTAAAATTGAAATTACAGCGGCAATGGAATTATATAATATAATATTAACACTAGAGAAGAATAATATCGCACGTGAAAAGTAGGACTATATATATATATATATATATATATATATATATATATATATTTTTTTTTTTAAATATTTTAGAATACAAATATAATATAGGTTGATTCATTCATGCACATAGGCTATAAATTCATTTAATCAAATTGAAGATATCAACACGTTTCTAACACGTTTATTTCCGCTTTTGAAAAAGAAATAAATATTCTGCCAAAAAAAATCTAAGGATCCTCTAGAGTTGTAGACGAATAGGCGGACATGCTGTCGGAAAGAACGAAAATCTCAATAAAAACTTAATTTTAGGAAGAAAAGTTAAAACGTTTTAAGTGAAATATTTAAGAATTGTAATAAAAAAATATCTGGACACTTTTTCTTTAAATTTTCATCCCCTTCATCTGTTCATTTAATTGTTCTTAGTTGACTAATAAACTCTTTTTATCTATATTACTACGTTGCACCACCACCACCACCACCACCACCACTACCACCACCACCAGAGGATGAGTAGTTCGTTCCATTCTCATTAAAAATATTACATCTCAATCGTGATTTTTTAACATTCCATTGTTTTTCCGCTTATACTAGAGTGCCAACTTGTAAATTCTGTTCTCTTTCATTTTTACTTCGATTCTTTAACTAATATAGTATTTCATTTATATATGTCCGTCTCTAATACCGCCAGGGTTGGATGAATAAATTACCAGTACGTATTTTACGTGTAATTTACATGTAAAATACATACTGTAGAAAACTGTTTTATATACAGAGTAATAAACTAATATTTATTGATTTTGACAATCTAAACATCAATTACTCGTACTTCATTCCTTTTAAATCCTGATAAGAAAATGATTGTTGCAGAAGAAGAAGAAAAAAAATTGTGATTTTATACTGTAGTTTTTACAAATAGATTGTAACATTTGTTCATACTTTCATTCACTCTGATACTTAGAGAAAAATAGCAGTGCTTTGCTTACTTTCAGTTTGTTTGTTGGAAAAACCCCATAATATCCTAACTAATAATTTATTTGGGGGACTTTATATACGTTATAAAACGCAACTAATAGTGAATAAACCTAACATTTAGCAACTAATATCACTTGTTAAATACATTTTGACAATTAAAATAAATTTAATTAAACTAAACAGTTATTATTGATTCCCCGAAAGTTTTGTTTTTGTCACTTGGGGTTTTAAAAATAAACGATTCTAGTGATGAAGATCTTTTTGTAGTATAACAGTTTAAGGTAAATAATGTTGAAATGTTATACTTTATTTAACGACGCTCGCAACTGCAGAAGTTATATCAGCGTCGCCGGATGTGCCGGAATTTTGTCCCGCAGGAGTTCTTTTACATGCCAGTAAATCTACTGACATGAGCCTGTCGCATTTAAGCACACTTAAATGCCGTCGACCTAGCCCGGGATCGAACCCGCAACCTTGGGCATAGAAGGCCAGCGCTATACTAACTCGCCAACCAGGTCGACTAAGGTAAATATGATTTGAACATAATAACTTATTAAATGTAATAATTTTCCAAATTTTACGTGGTAAATGACTAATCATCAAAGAGTTGGGAAGCGTGGCTGAAAAGATTTATATTTTCAATCTTCACTTCCACTGGCATTACTATCTTTGTTAGTCGTAGGCCATGTGTACAGTTCTGTGTAGAAACCTTTCACTTCATCCGATATGTACTGCAAAATCTTCTTAAGTTTTCCATTTTTTTAATATTAATTGATAGCTTCCAGTTGTGTGCTAGGTTTCTTGGCAGTTCAAACGGTAAATTTTCATCACAAACTGAACAAAGAAAGACTAAAAACAAAAGTTATTGGAGGGCTTTTTATGTATTTTACATTTATTACCTTAATTACGCATTATTTATGCGTATTTTAGTGTAATGTAAATAGCCTTTTTTTACGCGTAAAGTCTCAACCCTGAATACCGCAATCACCATCCTCACTGCCACCACCATTAAGCTTAGCAAAATCGTCCCAATCTTCGGCCAACATCATCATCACCACCACCACCACCATTATAATTGTCATCGTCATCCTCACCGTCGTTATCTTAGATCCACTTTCCATGTTGCATCAAAGACTGTGTCGAGAACGGCAAATTAAACGTATTTTGCAATTCATTTTCATTAATTTTCAGAAAAATCTATGATATATAATACGAATATTTATTTTCAGTCAATAACTTTACTATTAATATATGTAAGGTGCAAGTCCTTATATTACATGATTTAATATTGTATGAACGTTTTCGTGGTTTCATACCAACATCCTCAGATACAACATTCTATATAGCAATATCGTCACTAACAGGTACATATGTCTCTACAAACCAAAATACAATATCTATACTAATAATAAATCTGTAGCCGAAATTTTTCTGGTAATTTTCGATTTTCCAAAAATAATTGGTCCTAACATATATAATTAACCACCCTGAAACCGAAAATAGTTTTTTGAAATTTTTGTTTGTATGTCTGTCTGTCTGTCTGTATGTTTGTTACCTTTTCACGCGATAATGGCTGAACGGATTTCGATGAAAATTGGAATATAAATTAAGTTCGTTGTAACTTAGATTTTAGGCTATATGGCATTCAAAATACGTTATTTAAAAGGTGGGTTATAAGGGGGCCTGAATTAAATAAATCGAAATATCTCGCTTATTATTGATTTTTGTGAAAAATGTTACATAAGGGTTTCTTTAAAATAATTTGCGATACGTTTTATTCCTTGAAAAAGTTTGATAGGACTGATATTTAATGAGATAAATGAGTTTCAAAATTAAAATAACTGCCATCTAAGGCCGTGTAATAAATTAAAAAACAAATGACTTCGTCTATAAGGGGCCTTGGACAGTAACAATCGAAAGCTATGAAAGATAGCCTACAGAGAATGTTTCTGTGTTTGTATGAAGTAATATCGAAAGCTAAATTAACCGATTTGTATAATTAATTATTATTATTTCAGCATTGGAAAGTGTAGTTTCTCTAGATGGACATAATGCTTTCATGTTATTACAGTAACTTCTGATATAATATAATATAATATAATATAATATAATATAATATAATATGTAATATTATATAATATAATTTATTTGAAGGGTTGAGAACCATAGTGGGCCAAGCACCATTTACTGAATACGTAGAAAACAAGGGTTAAAATTAAGTTATTACCATAATTCAATGGAAACCTATAACAAGTAAAATAAAATATACACATTAAATCTAAATGATGTCAATCTTCATTAAACTATGGTTGCATGTAATAAAAATTAAGAAACATGTTAAAGGAATTGTCATTGCACCAAATGAGTGTCTCTGGACCAAAATGATCGCATTTTAATTATTTGGATGTAATTTAAATTAAGTAACATATTAAACGATTTATCCTTCTATCAAACACGAATGTTCCCTGGATCAAATGTCTTATTTTAATTATGTAATTGCTTTATATTTATTTCTAACGGGTGCAGCGGAGCGCACGGGTACGGCTAGTATATTAATAAGCATACAATATGATAAAAACATGATAAAAACCAACATAATTAGGTCATAAATGTGTCTTTCTTGTGCCACTACACCCTACTGTCAAATGAAATATATTGTCGGATACAAATGATATCCATAACAACTTTGAATAATTAGACTCAAGGCACAACTTCAGTCTATATATTATGACGTACATACATTTAGAAGGTGAAAAGACATGCAGTAATGATAAAACAAGAATACGGGCACGGAGAAAATCAGTTAACATAGTTCAAAGACTGTAATGCATCTCTTCACACAATATAATATACAGATTTCATTTAATTTTTTATTATTTTATCAGTGAAGACCTCCAAATATATTTGTACAAGTATTGTAATCACACGTGTGCTTTTTAATCATTTGACAGTAGAGTGTAGTCGCACAAGAAAGACACATTTATGTCCTCATTATGTTGGTTTTTATCATGTTTTATCATATTGTATGCTTATTAATATATATTGTATTTTGGTTTGTAGAGACATATGTACCTGTTAGTGATGATATTGCTATATAGAATGTTGTTGTTATGAAACCGACGAAAACGTTTATACAATATTAAATCATGTAATGTAAGGACTCGTACCTTACATATATTAATAGTAAAGTCATTGACTGAAAATAAATATTCGTATTATAAATTAAACGTAGTTTCAGCTCGTTTCTCTAAGATAGACGTTTGAGATTAAACGGTGAAGAATCAAATCATATTCGCCATTGGAGAGGGTAATATATTTATTCATCCAATCTTGTATATTGTTAAAAAAAAGTTGTCTGCCAGCGCCGATAATTCCTGTTTAAAGTTTGGCCACACCTGATATTGAAAAATGTGGAAGAAAAAAGTTCCCTTACGCCTACCCAACACCCCACTCCTTCCTCTGTAACCCCTTTCACAACCCCGCTCATTGCTACTGGCATTTTTTAATTAAATTTCTAGATGAACCCCAAGTTCCTTCACTAATGTTCCTCTAATGTATTTTTAATTTAATTTATTTGCTAGAGAACAAGCTTTTTTTTATCTTTTTATAAAAGTGTTGTCTTTCTTGTTATAGCTGGTGGATGAATCTCGTCTAATGCTTCCCTTAAAAACAAACTGAAGGACCCATGATTAATGAAGAATCTGGTTTAAGGTTATAATTTGTAAAATTTTATGATGGCGGCGATAATTATGTCGAAACAACGTTTATATCTGATTTGATATGCCGTGGCACTATTTTCCTACGCGGGTATTAATGAGGTTTTGGTTTATTTAGCCCGTAGGCCCACCTTCGACAGTTTGCATAGGAACCGGTATATGATATTAACTTTATTTCTTAAAGCTTAAAAGAGTTCTTTACTATGTAAGCGATCGAAATCTAAATAAACACATTATAACTTGCTTTTATCTGTCATCTTTATTTGATTAACTACCGAAAAAATGACTGAATAGATGTTTCTCTGTAATTATGTAACGGAACTCTGCTGCCTTATTCTCTGAATGTTTGTAAAAGATGGATGGATGGATGGTTGGATGGATGGATGGGTGGATGGATGGATGGATGGATGGATGCATGCATGGATGGTTGAATAGGTGGGTGAGTAGGTGTGGGGGGTGAATGAATTTTACTGAAAGTATGGATGTATGGATGTACGCATCGGTGAGTAATTGGGTGAGTAGTGAGTGAATGAGCGAATGAGCAGATGGATATATATTATGTATGTATGTATGTATGCATGCATGTATGTATGCATGTATGTATGCATATATGTATTGTATTGTATTTATTGTATGTAATGTATGTTATGTTTGGTATGTATGTATGTATGTATGTATGTATGTATTGTATTGTATTGTATTGTATTGTATCGTGTTGTATTCTATTGTGTTGTATTTATTGTATGTAATGTATGTTATGTTTGGTATGTATGTATGTATGTATGTATGTATGTATGTATGTATGTATGTATGTATGCATGCATGCATGCATGCATGCATGTATGTATTGTATTGTATTGTATTGTATCGTGTTGTACTGTATTGTGTTGTATTTATTGTATGTAATGTATGTTATGTTTGGTATGTATGTATTGTATTTATTGTATGTAATGTATGTTATGTTTATGTATGTATGTATGTATGTATGTATGTTTTTATGTATGTATGTATGTATGTATGCATGTATGTATGTATGTAATGTACGTACATACGTAGGCCTATGTAGTGATCAAAATTATGTACAATTTTATTTGCATGTCGTTCGTTAATGGTGGTCCTGTTACATTTCTGTTTTCCAGGAGACCACCCTTAACTACAGTTTACTATTAATAACTATTACTAGGCCTACCTATATATTTGAAAATATTCGTTCTACGTCACAAGACGTTTCTGGAACAAATCTGAAATATGATACAGTATTTTTTACTATCATCATGTGAACGATTACTTTGTGAATCTAATAGTGTATCTCGTAAGTGGCACATAATATAAACCTATAATTGTTTTCAAGAAAATGTTGCATTTCTATTGTAATGACAGGAAGTTCGTATCGTAATTCCGATGTTGAACTTGAACTGTAACGCAACCGAATGCATAGCAGCACGAGACATAAACATTTAACGAAGAATGATCGTTGGGAGAAATAAACGTGGTACACACTTCTGTTTGCATAATTATTTAATAACAGATGAGTTTATTATTTTGGCATCCTGCATAATATTAACATTACGTAAATAATACAATAATAACAGAATAGCTCACTTTGTTCAGAATCTAAAATATTAATATAAACTAACAATATTCTTCAAACTATTCACGACTGTACACAGCTCCACAGAATGCCACTATGCGTTGTTTATGTGAATTGCGTATCGTCTGTAGCGAGCTGCAGCAGGGCGAGGCGCTGGTGACATCTATACTCCTCGCTGTACTCAACAGCTGAAATCTACTGTTTTGGTACGTACTTCCTATCTATGATAATGAGAAATTAAACATCATAGAGTGCCTCCAGATATGCTTAATTTTATAGCTGTAGCTTAGGCTACTCTTCTTTTCATTACGTGACATGTTTCCTTGTTTTATTTAAGTCTAGTTTTTCTTTCGAGTTTTATTGGGGTAAACTGGAAAGGTAATCTCTTTTACCATTTTAGTTGAAAGAAAGCTTATAGACCCAAATATAAATTGCTTTCCGAAAACAGTGATATCCAATTTGCTCCCATAACAGAGCTGTAAAATTCAGTTAACATAATGCAGATCCACTTGTTAGTTTAAAATAAATGTGTAGAACCAGCTGCTTACGTAAAATAAAGTATTTAATTAACTTTTATTACAGAATCAATCCGCACTTGAGTAAATTAAGCTTTTAATTATTTTAATTAAAAACGCCATTTAATATGAAATGTTAGCATTTAATTCTTAGTCTCTCTTTAATCAATACAGTAATAAATGGGGTATTTGCTGTAATTCATATGAGCTGAAGTTCGATAACAATTAAATTTATTTTCGTATACATTATTATGTATGTGGTACATGCATATTTCTGAGTTGAGCGCGTTGCTCAGTTCTATTACCTGTTCAATTACATTCATATTACTATACAGGATGAACTGTAAGTTATGTTATTAATTTCAAGCGGTTATTCTTTGAAATATTTCAAACAAAAGAGTTTAATACAATTTTGCTCGATTTTTTCCTTACTTTAAAACAGCGGTGACCAAAGCGAGTGTCTTGATTACATCGTGTAGTCACACACATTCAAACGGAGTTTCCTGTATATTGCTGTGTGTTTCATACACCAATGAAGGCAAGCAGTGGAGGTATCATGCCGCTCTACAAACTATCTCTACAAGCAGTAAGAGGTAGTTTCGTAAAGAATGAGAAAGAGAAGTTATTTTTTGTTCTGTCGGACAAAATTTAATATGTTTACTTTGCTCAACAGTTCAATTAGGAATATATAGAAACATTAATTGCCACGCTGAATAATAACAATAATAATAATAATAATGATAATAATAATAAACTATAATATATATAATAAATTATTATTATTATTATTATTATTATTATTATTATTATTATTATTATTATTATTATTATTATTACTGGCCACTAAGTATGTGTTTCTATAATTCTTCTGTATTTGCATGAACATTGCTATTTTTAGATCTTCTTCCTAGAAGGATAAAATTATAGGTTTTATCTCAATTTTAATCTTCTTAATCTTAACTGAGGGTAACTATTTATTAGTTATTCATTTAATAATAATATTGTAGAAAAACGGATTCAATATTATGTGTCAACGAACTGTTAAACACCAGGAATTGACTTGTCTTAAATCATAGCCAGGAAGAGAGAGATGAAATAAATAAATGTAAGGAAGTCAGCTACCTAATGGGGTTTGAAATATCTCGTGCTCTAAAGCCTTTTAATAGAACAGAATTTCTCAAAAGAGTAATGATTAAAATAGCTTAAATAACTTGTCTATAAAAAAATTTTAATTTTGAAAAACTACGAATTTCTCGACCAAGTATTGAGAGAAGAATTTAGAAAATTCTTGATTATATTCAAAGAGGAAGGTTAAAAAAGAAGCAAGAAAAATTGTATATTATTCATTGGCTCTTGATGACAGCAATGACATTACTGATACAGCAAACTTCAGATTTTTATCCGCGGGACTGATCAAGATGTTAGTACAGAAACCACCACTGGTTGTAGTTTTGGTGTCAAATATCTTTCCTCTGTCTTCTTACTTCATAGGCTGTCTGTTGCATGTAATCACTGCAGCTCGAGTTTTGATCACCGCTGCTTTAAAATATTCAATACAGGATGGTCAAAAAGCCTTCATCTATTTCCATTAAATCGGAAATATTTTATTTTTATTTCAGTTTAATCAAGAAGTAGTAGTAGTGGTAGTAGTAGTAGTAGTAGTAGTAGTAGTAGCAGCAGCAGTAGCAGTAGCAGCAGGTTTATATTTCCTGGCAGAGTTAAGGCCATGAGGCCTTTTCTTCCACTCAACCAGGTTTCAATAATATACATGAAATACAAAATTAGATTATAAAACAACACAAAAGAAAATACGATTACATAAAATATAGTAGAAAATTACAATAGTCAAGATCAGTTACATGATATAAAGTTACAAATAGTCAAGATCGGTTACATAATATAAGGGGAATACACACACACACACACACACACACACACACACACACACACACACAATTTATAAGACCTAAAATGTCCGAGATAAATTCGACGATTAATTCACTTGAGATATATTATACAGTTAATATACTAATAGGAGAATACATGTGGGTTACAAGACATAAAATGTTGATTAGCAAAGTCGTACTAAATGGCATACAAACACAAATGATTAAATAATATATCAAGATAATAAAAAAAAGAAAAGAGAAAAAAAAGAAGAAGAAGAGAGAGGAGAAAAAATAACAACTTGGTCATTTAAGTCTATTTAGAGTCTAGTTCTGTTCATTAAAAACATTTCTAAGTAGAATGTACTTAAAAGATTTTAGACTCCGACTGCTCCTGATTTCCTGTGACAAGGAATTCCAGGAACGAGCTGTGTGTATTGTGAAGGAAGCAGAGTAGGGAGATGTTTTATGGGATGGAATTGATAGAACAAGGTTATGCTGTGAACGTGTATCACGGTTGAAGTGGGATGCTAAAAGTGTGAAGCGGGGAACTAGGTAAATAAGTATACTTATTATTGAAGAACGAATAACAGTTATTTCCGCGCGATTGCGATTATTAAGCTATGAAGAAGTGCGCCAGGAGTGTGAACGAAAATCTTACAAACCAGCTTCTTCTAGAGCCAATATTCGGATATTAGTGAAGAAATTCAAGAGCACGGGAAGTTTTCTTGATGAAAAGCATTCCGGCAGACCACAGACCGCTGCAAATGATGTTCCACTTCTTCAGCAAGCGACTGAACGCAGTCCAGGCACGTCGACTCGCCGCCTCAGTAATGAGCTGGACATTCCTAGGTAGTGCTGCTTATGATTAGGTTTTCTCCGGAGCGGTTGTTTGCGCGCTTTCAATCGGAGACCTCCGGTTACCTCCAATTGATGCCGCGCAGGTTGTATATGTGCTGTGGCGCAGACATACACTTTCCGCTGAGCATTCCTTTAATCGGGTCAGGTAGTGATTCGAGTCCGCTGACGTCCGCGTATCTTTCAAAATAAGTTCTAATTTGTTGTTGTTTAATCTCTCTTTTATGTTAATCTCTCTCTCTTTCTTCGGCCCTTTTTTTGTGTTGCTTAAAGTGCTACGTTAGCTGACAGATTTTTTTTTCTAGTTTTGTAATTCATAGTATATGTGGAAAGCCGTATTAGTTTTATGTCATTGATCAAATTAATAACATTCAATCTAACTGCAAAACTAACGCAGAAGTAAAGCTTTTCAATAGCTAATGTAAACATTTATACTTTAATTCTCCTAGAAACTCTCGTTTAATTCCAAACAGGGTTTGTCAATTATTATTCTAATCGGTTTAGCTAACGTAAAATATATTAAGGGAGCTTCAGAATGAAACAAAAGAAACGTGGGCTATCAATGGGATAAAGTTTACTGTCCAACATAATTTATTCAGATTCTTCACCGGGCACGATTGTAATTATTGTGTTAAAGAGTGTCAGTATTTGAACTGCCTCTTCTAAAACGCGCCATTCTTGTTCTATAATAAAAATATAAGTGGATATCAACTGAAGGATAATTGTAATTATATTATTACGAGATATTTCTTTAGTTTCATTCAGAAATATTTTAATCCAAACAGTAAAATATAACTCAAGTTGTCTAAACAGTAAAATATAACTCAAGTCGTCTTGTAAATATTTCATTTGTTTTTTATTGCCTCGAAAGTTACGTTTTACAGAAATTTCAAGACTTTTTCATAGACTGTGAGCCTTTGGGAACAATAGCACTAAAATAATTTAAAAAGAAATCGTATCAAATGTTTTGCGTAATTGTTTTCATCAAGTTCGCGATTATGCGATCGCTTCAAATGGTCTAACTAATTCGAAGTTGTACCACCCTTAGAGTAAATTCGCCCACAAAGTTTACAGTGTGCGACTTTATTATTACCTTCAACTAATTTAAAGAATTTCCATGCGACGGATATCCGATTTGGTGCCATTTTATTCCACTCACAACTACCGTCAGTCCGTACGCGTCGGTCGTCCTTGAGCTAACTGTCGCTTCGCTCCGAACCCCCGCATCCCTCCGTATGTCCCCTGTTCCACCTACGGTAGTATCGGAGATAACCGGTTGAGAGCTTTATTCGCAATCTCCGATTCCTCCACGGTGGTAGTCACTCCGATGATCAGCACTGTTCCTCGGACAACAGTCTGGAGAGTTCTGCTGTTTACACTCCACAAACGTGCGTACCATCTGCAAGTGCTACATCGTTTACAACAGGAAGATTATGCTGCCCATTAGGCTATGTGCCATGATCTACTTGAGGCTACATTTCTTACTTGTGTCGTGTGAGTAGGCATAACTGTGGAATATGGGCCAACGAGCAACCTAATGCTACTTACGAATAGCAAAGAGATACATCCAGAATTACTGGTCCATACATCATGTTTTAAGAATCCACAGTCATTGGATTCACATACTTGAACATGCTTCAACAATTCCTAAAATCACAGCTTACTCAGGATGGTGTTTTACAGTCTGTTGTCATTCAGCAAGATGGTGCTCCACCCACTTCGCTGTGGTTGTGTGTGACTATCAGAATGAAATCTTTCCGGGTCAATGCATCGGCAGAGCTGCGCCAAAACTGTGGGCACCACGTTCACCAGACTTACTCCTCACTTAATTTTTTTTGCTTGGGGTTTTATTAAGCCCCATGTGTACAAGACAGTGATTCGTGACCTTCCTAATGTACGGTAACGCATTTACGAACCAGTAGCAGCTATTACACCACGCAAGCTTCGTAATGCTTTTAGAGCGATAGTGCAACGCTCGGAGCAGTGCTTCGAAATGGAAGGGAGCAGATTGAACTGTACTGAATATTGTACATAGACTTCTGACAAATAACACATGTAACAATCATTAACGTTGGACCATGCTTTCAACAAAATGGATCGAGACTTTTGGACCACCCGGTATTTTAATACAATGTCAATGGGAACAAACTGTGAAAATTCGGTTTAAATAAAAATAGAAATGAATGTTACCAGAGTGTCGCCTTAATAATGTATAGCCTATTTAATTAAAGCATACAAATCATTTTATTAAATTAAATTATCAGTCAATCAACCAATTAGTGTGTAATGAATGAACGAATGAAGGAACAAATGAATTAACGAATGAAGGAAGAAAGGAAGGAAGGAAGGAAAGAACGAAGGAACGAACGTGGGAACGAAAGAACGAAAGATGGAAGGAACGAAGGAAAGAAAGAACGAATGAGGGAGCGAAGGAACGAAGGATGGAAGGAACGAAAGAGGGAACGAAGGAACGAAAGAATGAAGGAACGAACGAGGGAACTAAGGAACGAAGGAAGGAAAGAACGAACGAAGGAACGAAGGAAGGAAAGAACGAACGAGGGAACGAAGGAAGGAAAGAAGGAACGAAGGAGGGAACGAAGGAACGAAAGAACGAACGAGGGAATGAAGGAAGGAAAGAAGGAACGAAGGAGGGAACGAAGGAACGAAGGAAGGAAAGAACGAACGAGGGAACGAAGGAAGGAAAGAAGGAACGAAGGAGGGAACGACGGAACGAACGAAGGAACGAAAGAACGAACGAGGGAATGGAGGAAGGAAAGAAGGAACGAAGGAGGGAACGAAGGAACGAAGGAGGGAACGAAGGAGGGAACGAAGGAACGAAAGAACGAACGAGGGAATGAAGAAAGGAAAGAAGGAACGAAGGAGGGAACGAAGGAACGAAGGAAGGAAAGAACGAACGAGGGAACGAAGGAAGGAAAGAAGGAACGAAGGAGGGAACGAAGGAAGGAAAGAAGGAACGAACGAGGGAACGAAGGATGGAAGGAACGAACGAGGGAAAGAAGGATGGAAGGAACGAAAGAGGGGACGAAGGAACAAAGGAAGGAACGAAGGAAGGAACGAACGAGGGAAAGAAGGATGGAAGGAACGAAAGAGGGAACGAAGGAAAGAACGAACGAGGGAACGAAGGAGGGAACGAAGGAACGAAGGAAGGAAAGAACGAACGAGGGAATGAAGGAAGGAACGAAGGAGGGGACGAAGGAACAAAGGAAGGAACGAACAAGGGAAAGAAGGATGGAAGGAACGGAAGAGGGAACGAAGGAACGAACGAACGAGGGAACGAAGGAAGGAACGAAGGAGGGAACGAAGGAAGGAAAGAACGAACGAGGGAATGAAGGAAGGAACGAAGGAGGGGACGAAGGAACAAAGGAAGGAAAGAAGGATGGAAGGAACGAAAGAGGGAACGAAGGAACGAACGAGGGAACGAAGGAAGGAACGAAGGAACGAAGGAAGGAAAGAACGAACGAGGGAATGAAGGAAGGAAAGAAGGAACGAATGAGGGAACGAAGGAAGAAAGAAGGAACGAACGAGGGAACGAGGGAACGAAGGAACGAAGGAAGAAAAGAACGAACGAGGGAATGAAGGAAGGAACGAAGGAGGGGACGAAGGAACAAAGGAAGGAACGAACGAGGGAAAGAAGGATGGAAGGAACGAAAGAGGGAACGAAGGAACGAAGGAAGGAAAGAACGAACGAGGGAATGAAGGAACGAAGGAGGGGACGAAGGAACAAAGGAAGGAACGAACGAGGGAAAGAAGGATGGAAGGAACGAAAGAGGGAACGAACGAGGGAACGAAGGAAGGAACGAAGGAGGGAACGAAGGAACGAAAGAACGAACGAGGGAATGAAGGAAGGAAAGAAGGAACGAATGAGGGAACGAACGAAGGAACGAATGAGGGAACGAACGAAGGAAGAAAGAAGGAACGAACGAGGGAACGAGGGAACGAAGGAACGAAGGAAGGAAAGAACGAACGAGGGAACGAAGGAAGGACAGAAGGAACGAACGAGGGAACGAAGGATGGAAGGAACGAACGAGGGAAAGAAGGATGGAAGGAACGAAAGAGGGGACGAAGGAACAAAGGATGGAAGGAACGAGCGAACGAAGGAACGGACGAATGAATGAATGACCGAATTAATCGCTGAATCAATCAAATGATGAGTTGAGCTTGTAGGCCTTGTTAGTAGATTCTTTACATCAATAGAGATTTCGTATTTAACATTCATTTTTCATAAGTTGCATCTTCTAATCGTACGGATCTACATGTTGTTCCTATTATTTCGATGTCTAGGCCTACATCACATTCAAGCGACGTCTGTCAAATTTTAATTAAGGAATTATAGAATAGGTCTATAGTTATTAGAATCTTCCATGTAATACTTCGGCCTATTTAATGGGCTTCAACTAATAAAACATAAAACGTTCCATTTATTACGGAGTTAATAATGGTCCTTACATTTTCTCAACGTAATTTAATTAATGTAAAACATAAATAGTTTTCTCGAGTGTTATAAATTTCTTTTAGTGCCGTGACCAATCTAATTCCGTTGACTGGAACCGTGACAACTGAAGGGGTTTCGGAAGTGGGCTATGTTGAATGGCTTAATGGGAAGGAATTTTAGGAACGGTTTCATATCCAGCTGACCTTTGGTAATAAACAACGCATTGCTGACTGACAATAAAGAAGACGGTGGTCCCGTCTGCACGAATCGCGCCGCACACATGGGAAGAAGTAACCAACGCTTGCTGCAATCAATTTGTGAGAGACTTTCTTCTGGGCCGTCAGAGCAGAACGAAGATAACAAGAAAACCGTGGCAAACAATTCGCTTTGATGATATTTTAAAGAGGCGGTTAAGGGAGCCGTAAAATTTGGAATTAAAGTGGGGACGGCTGATCCTTATTTCGTAAGATAATTCAGCGTATCTTGTTGTTTGAAGTTTGTAAATAAAAACTAATATCTTAAAAGTGGGCTTCTTGCGTCTAATTGAGAAAGTTTTCCTTTTAAAGTAGATAAATAAGAAACAGGAATATTTGAAGCTTCTGCTTCAGGTGACATGCTGATTACCGAAACTTGCAACGTAATTCTATAGTAAATAATTCTGTATAAAAACGAAACCATTGCCTCTTTTTACCTAAAAAGTAAATGTTGTTTAAACTTTGTCTGTTTTCTCACTCTGGAGTTTGGATTAAAATCTCTGTCGGTATAGCAGAGTTTAAAAAATATTTGGTTAATAATTTGTTCTACAGAATCTTCTGTTTTTCTTCCAACTACACTAAACGATGATGATGATGATAAAATTTATGATGGTTGTTAAACCTTTTTCCTATTTGGTGTAAAATATTAAATTTTTCCATGTAGAGAGCTCATGGCTGTAGGAACTCAACAAAATATAAATATTTTGAAAAAAGAATTATTTCGGATCCCACATTTAAAAAAATGTACCAATACATGATATTACTAAAACCGATATATCTAAGCCATTTTTGAAGATAGATTAAATAGTTTTCTTGCGTTGCACTTGCAAAAGCATGCTCTACAAACTGTCTGTAACAGAATTTTGATATTAGTTCCTACATTTGTAAAATAAACAATTAAAATTTAATAACACTTTTTTTATTTCCTTTTTTGCAAAGAGATAGACGTATTTTTTTAAAGAAATCCATTAGCAAAATTCTGTTACAGAGAAAAGTTTCCTAATAGTCTAGAGAATGTGTGTTCTAAATTTCATGCATGTATCTTTAATAGTTCAGAAATTATAAACATTTTTGTCTGGCAATGTAGCAAAAAAATTGAAGATACCGGAAACAACAATAAAAGGGGGCGTGTGATTTAAAAATAAAATACTCTGTGATATATGTAGAATGCATTGCGTAACATTTTGTGGGTATTTGTGCCCTTATCTGATATTGAGACTCCAAGGGCAATGCATGTACCAATGGCGTCTCAACATCCTATAAGGGCACAAATACCCACAAAATGTTATGCAACGCATTCCACACATATCATAGAGTATTTTAAAGAAAAAAAATTGTTTTGAAAATTTACTCATTTTTCACCAAAAATACGGTCCTCTCCCCTTAAGACATACCTTTACAATTCTGTAAATTAAGTATAATTCAATATTGTACACTGAGTATTGATGAATAAAATTTGGCATACTTACAATATATTAATTCTGCTTTATTCTGCATTTTTAATGCTCTATTTTCGAAGGACAGTAATCAATACCAAACATTTTGGATGAAAATTGTACCATTATCAATTATTTCTCTAATAGTTTTCATAAAAGTACCAATATTTAAATTACTATTGCTTTGGAATGATTGCAATAACTACATAAACAAACGATGAAAGAGTAATGGAATGGAGAAAAATTATTTCCGGCGCCGGGATTTGAACCCGGGTTTTCAGCTCTACGTGCTGATGCTTTATCCACTAAGCCACACCGGATACCCACCCCGGTCCTACGTTCATAGACATCCATGACGTAGTGCAGAGGGCGGCGACTAGAGGGAACCCAAGAGTTGGATCTTAATCTGAGACGATTCTGTCCGACGCCGGGGTGGGTATCCGGTGTGGCTTAGTGGATAAAGCATCAGCACGTAGAGCTGAAAACCCGGGTTCTAATCCCGGCGCCGGAGAGAATTTTTCTCAGTTCCATTACTCTTTCATGGTATGATGACGCAGAATATCTGCATGGAAATATCATATGTACTTCGGTACATTAAAATAATATATATATAAACAAAATGAATTGCTTTTTCTTTTACTTACATCTTTAAAAAAATATGGCGAAGAATGAACTGATATGGATGTAATAAATTATGATTAGGAATAACCGTACGTACGTTAAAATGTAAGAATGCCACTGAGTATAACTACTAAAATGGTGTCCTTGGAAAGATTTCTAGGACTAGTTTACAGCACTGCGATGTGTAATAATAGAAACTAATCCATGTAGACTGGAGAATTCATATGGTTAGGACGGTTATAGAAATGAGTAAACTTTCAAAGCAAGACATGCCCATTTTCAGAAAGTGCTAAAAATATGTGTATCTGTAATAAATGAAGATTTTTATATGATGAAATTTTATATGAATCTACAGCAGAAAAAGTAATAATAATAATGATCTTTAATATTTCACCAGAGAAAATATTTTGCTCATTGCAGAAATGGCGTCTTGTGTCACCAATCGGTCATGTATTATAACTCCCCATTGTCTCTTAAGACATTGAGATTGATGTAAAGTCAAATATTAAACGGAACTAATCACAAAGAAATTACACTGTGCATACTGCAGGATTGGGAAAAGAAACGCTGGAAGTTTAAGTCTCCACAGTGAAAGGTACTTCGACCTTTCGCAGTGGGAGTGGAGTCGAGTAAACTCGCTCGTTTAAAGTGTGCATACTAAGTGCTCTCTTTGTTTTATGTTATAGGGACCGGAACGTGCAGAAGCAGATGCGAGAGATCTTCTGCAGCTAGCGCTAGATCGGATATGCGAACTTCAGAGGAAACTAATGCAACGTGACACTAGCGCTCCTGGAGGCTGTCATGAAGAACCATCAGGTAAGGAATCGACTGTGACTTCTACTTAATCTATGACCTGTCCATAATTAAATGCAGACTATATCTTTCTTTGTGGAAAATTTATACGTTAATACTCATCCATTTCAAATGTCTGATTGAATTTTTATTCTGGCTTTGCTTTACCATCGTACCTAAAGAGTAAATTTTTGCCGATTGCGGTAATTCGACGGATATGTGACATGCCTATCGCGGAAAGATGATAGATAAGAAGTTATGGTGATGGATTAATAAGATTAATGAATCAATTATAAAAAAAAACACGTATTGTTGTAATTTGAAACCTAGTTACAAATTTTTTTCATTGTGCTTTTTCAAAATGAAAGCAAAGCCGAACGTACTTTGCCCCAAATGTTATTGAAGATATACTGTTTTGTTACTGGTATGAAAAAAAAAAAAGTAGCTTATTTTCTTTCAGTGAAACTCCTATTATATTTACAAGCCTATTTCATTTCGATATACAAATGATTGTACACGACCATACGTTTCGATCTTACTATGATTTCGCATGAATGAATACATTAATTTATAGAAGAATGTGATGTGCATTCACTTGCTGCGGATAAAGATATGTCGACGTTTGCTGATGTCTAATCAGAGTTCATAGCTAGATTTGCGAGTTACCTTCCTGCTAAGCAACAGATTTCTTACAGCTCATTAATATCTTTTCCGACGCTTTTATAACACGTTACAATTTATCTTAATTTCCTGAAAATGATCATAGATCAATGGATCTGTGACGCTACATGTCTCTGCTCTGCAGCTCCTTGAGAGGAGAAGCATAAGTATATTAGCAAACTAGGGGAAGTGGGGTGGAAGGGATGAATATTTTTTAATATTGTATTGAGGGATGTAAGAACTGCTGTTTCTGATTTATTTAATTTACGGAATGGTTTTACCTTTATATTAATTTACTTATTTTTTATATAGAAGTGATAGCATTTATTTCAGATTAACTGTATTTATTAAAGGTGAAAATAAATCATGCTTATGAATGTGATAAACCTCTCTTCATAGAATACGTTACATCTATTCAACATAGTGTCAGTGAATAATAAAAATTGTAAATTTCAAAATCGCAAATAATAATGAAATAGTGTAAGTACAACAAAAATGAAATACGTCCTAGTTTTTATAGTACACAGTGTTCAAAATGAATATCGGTGTTTTGAGGCTTTGTGGTATTTATTACATTTAACGTACAATTGTAAATGAGCCGTTCAGAGCAAAAGTGGTGCAAGTCAAAACTGAATAATGAGGTTTGAAGTAAAAATTCTGTAAAATACTTTGCGCTATATTTTACAGAATGTTTACTTTAACCCTCATTACCCAGTTTTGACTTACACCTCTTCTGCTCTGAACGGCTCAAATAATACGTGAAATGAAAGAGAAACTCAAACAGTTTTGTACGCGCATGCACTGTTTCCTCTGTCTGCCGTTAGAAAGCACGTTGAACGAGTGAGTCTTTCTAGCAGACTTTCTTTCAATTCTAAGGGAAGTTCAAAGGAATTGATGACTGTGGTGAAAAACGGATTTGTAATTCAGTCTTGTACCTTATCCTCTTTCTCATTTCTGGGAAATAGTTCAGAAACTGAATCCTGATATGTTCTAGGTGGCATTTGATTATTTCTAAAAAAAAAAAAAAAAAAAAAAAACTTCACCAGCAATCTCTTCATTTTGTCCACTTTGTTCAGAGTTGGAAAAACTGCAATATTCCCTTTCAGGGGCGGCTCGTCCATAAGAGCTGCGGAGCTGCAGCACTCCCTGCTTTGACAGGAGAATAAAAATAATACTTATTTTAATTTGTAGAGGAATTGTTACAGCTTTTATTGGTAAATTGCTTTATATTTCATCTGGCCGGGAATATGTACTATTATCTTATGCATAATCTTTTTGCGCGTCGACTGTATTGGAATTGACACTGCATTAAAAGTCATCCTGGGATCTGCAGGGTGGTCAGCTCATAGAGAGTGTGTCTTGCTAGGTCAGGGGGTACAGAGGTGAAGGGAAGCAGAGGGAAACTGCCGCTGTTTAAAACCCATATCTCGCTGCAGTGGCTTGCAGAGCCAGGCCACAAGTGATTTTCCTCTCCTCCCACACCGCTATTGCAATGCTGCGTCAAATGGATTCTCTATTTCCTTGAAACTTAATGACAAAATTTTTTATTTTCTTTTCACATACTTATTGTTGTAGAATTTTATCGAGTTAATATAACGAAATTAATATTCTCTTTTGCCTTATTATTACGTATATATCCAGCCTCCAGCAGAACCTAATATTTGCCTTAACTCAAAATGATTGCACGAGTAGAATCCTTTTGATATAGCACGTAAAATACGAAAGAGACTTATTTCACAGTTTAAAAAAATTGTTGACCGTCAGTATATCTGAGTGTTGCTTTGGCGTGACGTCTTAATACCGTAACTTAACCAGTGCAAATGCGCAAGCATGAGTGTGTGTGTGTGAATTACAGAATATTAATTTTATTTTTCCCTTGCGGAGAATATTGATATAATGAAGTGAAATTAAAAGGTCGTCCGTTACCCGACTTAAATCTTACTTAAGTTTCATCCAGCCGAAATAGTGCATATAATATGTAAGGAAGTATAACAATGAAATTTACGCTAAGCGTTTGTGGTTACGTGGATGTGAACAAAAAAAATCTGTATTTTGTTTTCCTTGCCTCCTCTTCGGTGGTGATGCTACATGGACTAGGAGTGGTGTGACAGATTTAGGGGTTTTGCCCCAAAAAGCAAAATGCACGAATCTTCGCAGTCTCACCTAAAAAATGTTGTTTCATTGGCTATGTTACGCAACTCATATTACTGTGCAATTACGTGAAACGAACAGAACAAAGATTCTCAAACATAATCAAGAAGTAAGAAAAAATCGTGAAATTATTTTTAAAAAATATTGATTGTATCAAATTTTGTGGCCAATATGAACTTCCCCTTAGGGGACATGATGAAAAAAACGATTCGAAGAACCCTGATGTGTTTCGTGGGTTGCTACAGTTCGTGAGTAGTTTAAACAAGCCTCTCAAAAATCATTTGGAACATGCCACTGTTTAAGGTTATTCTAAGACAATTCAGAATGAACTGGTAGATTGTAAGTTGAGTGTCTGCCGATCTGAAATTCAGACTGAAATCGATGGTATTAGTTTTTCTTAGGGATTAGCAAATGGTCCCGCAGACATCTCCCAACTAAGTCAGGAAGTTTTGGTTTTTCGATATGTAGTGCATTTATTTCTGTCCTATACTTATTAGTAATGGTATCAAGAAGTGAAATTTGTATGTACCGAAATCTACTGCAGCTCTCCCAATCCACAAGTTCACGAGCAGCCACTGTTCCCTTTATTAACGCAATCTGTCCAAAATTAAACTTTCATGAAACATATATGCTTATTTCAAATTTTACGTACCCCCTAAGAAGTATTCGTGTACCTCCGGCTGAATACCACTGCCATATTACATATGGTCATAGACCTTAGAGAAAGTGCTACAGAGTACTCTGTATTATACACAGCAGAAGTTTCAGATTAATTATTATGTCTCTCAAGTTAATTGCATTTAACATACATGCCTCGTTTATTATGTTACATCTTTATCATTCTATGTGTTAGAAACCTCTAGGAGATAACCTTTGGATATGCGTCTATCCACGAACTTATAATCTTCTTTCCTATTGAATTGAAGTCGAAACTATTTCACGAACGTACAGTCGATAACTGTAACCGCAAAGTATTGTTAAAGGTAATGGATTCCACTTTCCTTTTTTGTAACTCCACGTGCTTGCTACATACCATATAATCTTGTGTCGTTTTTCTTCATTTGGAAGTCACACACTATTTTCGTTTATTTAAATGTTTGTATTTCCATTAGTGAAATACCTCTTCCGACGATCTTTTCATAACTTACCGAACTGTTCTATACAATTCTGCATTCCGTATCTTCCTAAAGCAATTAATATGAATCGAATATGACGTTTATTTAAACCTAATTGTATCAGAGCCCGGAAAAGGGTTATAGATTTCTACGAAAAAATTCGTAGCAGACAAAGCAGGAAAAAAAGTAGAAATTATGGATAAAGAAGGAGGTTTCAAATTGCATAAAAATAAAATTTGTCTAATTTAGTGAAGAACATTTCGTTTACTACTTAAACATTAAAAAAATGTGTCCATTCTTGTTTTGTCGGTGAGAACCACAGAAGGAATGGAAATATTATTTTATTAACATTAATTGGAGTACCCGACCTCCTGTTACGTAATGCCAGCATTACATTTATCTATCTTTAAACATGTATTTACATTTACATACATGTGACAACAAACAACTGTCAGTTATATTATTAAACAAATACTCCTTTGTGGTTATGGAAAGAAACAGTGAGATATAATCTTTTTTTTTCACATTGTTTGAAAATACTTCCAGACTGAAGGAGAATATATTATTATTTAATTTTTATATATTGTAGTTGTAATTTTATTTGTTTATTCAGCAATTGCTAAAGAAAATATGTATTTTATTTCAAGATTTTTTAAAAATAAGCCTGTAGAGATAACTTACAATGTTACTGTTTTCTTTAAAACAACTCAAATGATCCACGGAAATGTGCACTTAAATCGTTTTACCAGAAATTTGGTCCAGGTTAAAATACTAATAAATTATTAATTCATTTGTCGGGAGAAAATACTTGTCTTTTACGTTCGAAAACACACTTCTTTTAGTCACTGATTTATAATACTGTCCTGAATCACTGTAGCTTTACTATTGTATAACAAAATTAACGGAGCATATGTTGACATAAAATCTTAGATAAATTCGTGGTACTTAACCCAAAATTTATTAAGTTATCATTGGAATTCTTTATCATTACATATTACATAAGTTATGAAGGCAATAACACGGAAGTTTTTATATTTTTCTCAGTATTTTCTTTCGTGTAATGTTTTGACACTTGTTGTTAACGTATTCAATAAAACTTAAAGTAAAGTTTACTTAAAGGTGTTAAGCCAAAAAACACATACACACACACACACACATATATATATATGGTGCGTTTCCCTATTGCCATTACTATTTTTTGAACTGGGAACATTTGTAATTTATTTTCTTGTGTTAACTTACAACAACTTTATAAACCGATATCCGATATGCATAACTCATATTTGAATATGTGTATATCTGTTTGTCAGTGAATTATCAAATATATTCTGATTTAAAACCCGCTTTTATTTCATTAAATATACTTGATCTTATAATATAACCTTTCCGTGCCAACGTTTCTTCTTTTTTCAAACTTA
This sequence comes from Periplaneta americana, assembly GCF_040183065.1. NCBI lineage: Eukaryota > Metazoa > Arthropoda > Insecta > Blattodea > Blattidae > Periplaneta > Periplaneta americana. The sequence goes on from NC_091121.1 coordinate 162,499,114, forward strand.
ATATTGTAATATAATTATCACTACTGCATCATGCATAGATGACCAGTATCTCCATCAGAATCATCAATTACACTTACGTCATGTCAGCAGGACATTGTTCGTGTTCCAAGGCGCACCTGTTGCTATGTTGAAAGATGCTGACATATTATTTGTGGCCTGGAGCTTCTTCTCTATTAGCACACATGAATAAATTGGAAGTGGTTTTCATTAGGTCACTTCATCCCAGCATTGATTTTGAAGGGACGAATAGTGAATACATGGCAGTTAAATATGCTGTGGCACATACGTATTTACTTACCTGCTTTTTATCACTATTATAAAAATGTATGTGCTAAAGTTTGAATAACTTAAGAGATTAATAAACATCTAAAAATTCTGAACTCACTTTGTTAATCTTAACGGTTAAAAATTTATATTTCATTTTAAATAAATTGCTGTGAATAAATTATAGTTAAGACATAAACGTTCTGCATTAATAAACGTTAGATTGTAGTTATTTCTGTATACTTATATTAGAGTACAATTTAAGACGTTATTCCTGTGTGTTGTATTTCTTCTTGTTTGTGTCATTAAATTATTTAAAAGCTGTATTTCCGCTCAGATATTTTACTTTTTCTCTTGATGGGTCAGTGCTAGCGCCTTGGAGTGAGACAAATGGCCAACATGTTTGGAGCTAACATATTCAGTTTTCTCAACCCCAAATTCTCTTGCAAGGATGCGATTTTGCGTATCATTTAAATGTTTCTCCATCCATTTCCCCTATTGACAATGACATTGACATACAGAGAATTCATGTGCCGTAAATCTACGAACCGGCACCCACAACTTTACTTCCCTCCGGATGAAAGTTATATTAAGAATTTTATATGGAGTGTGTACGATATAAACTACCAAAATTATACAGATTGTACATCTCGGTCTACTAAACATGATGTGTAGTGAAATTTTGTTTTTCTTCTATTTTTGTTTTTAATTCCTAAAATATCATGTTTTTAGGTTTGATAGTAGTCTAATATTTACTGTTCGAGTAAATGTGAACATCAGTGCCAATTATATTCCGTCCAACACACGCTAACACCACCACAATAGAGAGACAACAGAGTACCCTGATTTGTAATCAAAGTTATCATCACAGTTGCAATGTACGTGGTGGACCGAAGTAAATAATGACGGTCTATTATCATTTCCAAAAACATTAGACTCACAGATAACATGTTTTTCTAGGGAAACCATAAAAGTTACTGAAATATTTTATTATACTTTTTTGTTCAGTAATTTATGCTCTACCACCAACATTTTTTTTTTTTTTGCAATTTATATTGTTTACACCCTGTATATATTTTACATATCTTTGAAGTCCATACCTCTTACATTGGTTTGAACCTCTAATCCAATGACTAACATGGTTACCGTTAGACCACCATAGATCATAGACGTTGACTGCAATTTAAGTTTACATTATCTATAGTAATGTCACAAGAGGACTGAGATTTGGGACATCTCAGACCTCGAGTGACATTTATTAAGACTATATCGTGAATAAAATAAAAATGTAAATAATATATCCCTCAAATTCGCTCCCAAAATGTTAATAATTGTATATTTATGAATACTTAACCTATTCAAATATTTTAAGTCGAAATAGATGAATAACGATTACTGGAATACAGAAATTGAATGTTATTCAGTAATGCCAATTGAGAAAAGCGAAATACAGGTTTAAAAATGTTAATTACATGTAGGCTACTGCGCTTTTCTCTTGTTATTATAACAGAAATACGTTTTCATTATATGCTGAAATCATAATTTAATTTAAACATTTTACAGTATAATTACAAGTAACCTGTTAATACATTAATTAAATGAACAATTGTTATGAAGGAGTGTCATTTTCTTTAGATACAATGGACATGGAATTAGTCGCGACGCTGTTATTCCCGGCGTGACTCCTCCTCTTTGCTTACGTCTTAGGAAGTGAAGGCTCTATAAAGCCTAGGTAGGTAGTATCGTTCGCTATTTTGTTCTTTCGTTGCCGAGCTACCATGCGAGGAATCTATTTTCCACACCGTTAAACTTTGTCATTTCGTACCTCCTATCATAATAAATCAAACGCACTGTAATTCAGCAAATAATTGAGCGGCAAATAACGTCCTCGTATGCTTTCTGCGAACGCCAACGAAAGAGCCAAAATGGCGAGCGATTATATTAAGTATTTATCGAGCCTTAAGAAATGAATAACGTCTTCATGAGCGAATTACAAGACGCACACGTTTAAATGCAGCCGACCTGCAACGCGATTGGCTGTCGGAAATTTGAGCGACGCGACTATAATCTCAGACCTCAAGTGACGTTTATTAGGACTTTTTCGTGAATAAAATAAAAGTGTAAATAATATATCCCTCAAATTCGCTCACAAAATGTTAATAACTGTATATTTATGAATACTTAACCTATTCAGACACTGTGAAGTCGAAATAGATGAATAACGATCACTGCAATAAAGAAATTGAATTTTATTCAGTAATGCCAATTGATAAAAGCGAAATACATGTTTTAAAATGTTAATTACATGTACTGCGCTTTTCTCTTGTTATTATAACAAAAATACGTCTTCATTATCTGCTGAAATCATAATTTAATTTAAACGTTTTACAGTATGATTACAAATAACCTGATTAATACATTAATTAAATGAACAATTGCTATGAAGGGGTGTCATTGCCTTTAGACACAATGGACATGGTATTAGAAGATGAAGATGTAGATGTGGAAGTAGGATTTCGCACTTTATTTAGTACAATAGTTTCATGCTCATCGATTTACGTGGAAACTGTTGGCAACACTGACTAAACAAGAGAAAGACCATGCGATAAATTGATAGTGTTCAATCGAGCTGCAGAAATTATCGCGATGTATGACTGTGATTGGTTGGAATTCAAAATTCCATTACACTTCATTTGGCCGAAAATGGAATGACGTCATATAAACGAAATAGTCACTATAAACATCTTCTTCTTCTTTTCCTACTCATTTATAATAATAATAATGGCTTTATTTAACCTGGCAGAGTTAAGGCCGTAAGGCCTTCTCTTACACTCAACCAGGATTAATACTTGCTTACACAGTTGAACATAAAACTAGATCAGTGAACATGCCTACGGCCTGTTATTTCCAAAGATTAGGAGTCTTTCCATCTTTTCTTTGGTCTTCCAGGCGATTTCTTTCCATCTGCTGACAGGTTATCCCTTGCTATGCATACAGTTCTGTCTGGTGTCATGCGAGATACGTCATGATTCCATTCCTTTCTTCTTCAATTTACCCAATTACCTATCGCTTGTATGTTTAGCTGCATTCTAATTTCTTCACTTCTTACTTTATCTCTTCTTGTTTTCTTCATAATTTTCTTTAATACACTCATTACATTTGTTTCCAGAATCCTTTAATTTTTTTAAGTATCCACTCGTACTTCACAGCCATAGGTTGATATTGGGCGAATTACAGCTTTATAGATTCTTACCTTGATTGGTTTATTTAAGTACTTGTTGTTCCATATAACATCACTCATGCATCCTGCAATACTTGCTGTTTTATTTGCTTGGTGCATAACTTCATTTTGCAATGCCCCTCAAGCAGTTATCTCAACACTCAGGTAACTATAAATATAATTACAATAATTCATGTTACAAAAAAATATGAGACAATAGCTTTAAATAATTTTTCCATTGCGTCATGATGATGGTGATGGTGGTGGTCTTTAATGGAAGATTACTGGATTGGTGAAAACTCTTCATAGACTCTGAAAGCATCGTTTTTGTCCGTTAGAAAAGTCACCAAGTGTCGAGTTTGAACGCGGGACCCCGACACGGAAATCTCACGCCCTATTAGACTGTGGAGAAAGTCTCTCGGTCTACTACTGAAACAACTTATTTCAAATATAAATTATTATTATCAAGATTCACACAAATTAAATTGACGCTAAATGAAAGTAATTCTTTCAGGTACAAAGTTGAAGTCTGTAAAGCTAACAGCAAGGATTTAAAACATTTTGTGAAGATAAATGTTATGTCCTTATATGTGCAACCCTATAGAACATTTTATTAAGGAAATATATCACTAGAGAGTGGGGGAGAATGTTTGTTATAAATAAGTGCTATAATTCTTTATCTTTTCTTTCTGAAGATTTATTTCACCTCTGTTGCCAGCAACGCCAGAGCCTCTTTCTTCACTTCATTCATGCGGCACTTTTCAAATGATTATTATGATCAACACAACGGTAGTGACAACAATGAAAAACCGAGCTTTCTCTTCAGAATAGAAATCACTGTAATTCTCTGAAGTCACATGATGTACCGTTATCTCAATCTCTGGAGATGGCATAAATCTCTCACCTCCTCCTCCTCGCGTGAAGGTGGACTTCGGAGTAGAAAGAAGAGTCCGCAGGAATTGTAAATCACAATAAACGTGAAATCTCTTGTAGGTAAAGGCTCATTGTGGCGTTCTTTTTATGCTTAGGTTAAGGTTTTTTAGGATACCTCCTTGAATAGGATGTGGTTGTAAATTTTAATTCTCTTACGCATTCCCTTAAACATGGATTTCTCTGGTCAGGCACTGTCGCTTCTGAGAAAATAAAGAGGGACTGAAGTTGCTTCCAACGAAACACGTTGTTATCCAATTCGAGTTTCTTGATATTTACACCCACTTTGAAGTTTTTCAATTTTCTTGATATTGAAATCTATCTATTTACATGCTTTAAAATAACTTATCTGTAGTAATTAATTAAACGCAGAATAAATATGGGAAATGCGTGTTATTATTCCGTTGAGAAGCTTTTGTCATCTAGTATTCTGTCAAAAAAATCTGAAAGTTAGAATTTATAAAACAGTTATATTACCGGTTCTTCTGTATGGTTGTGAAACTTGGACTCTCACTTTGGGAGAGGAACAGAGATTAAGGGTGTTTGAGAATAAGGTTCTTAGGAAAATATTTGGGACTAAGAGGGATGAAGTTACAGGAGAATGGAGAAAGTTACACAACGCAGAGCTGCACGCATTGTATACTTCACCTGACACAATTAGGAACATAAATTCCAGACGTTTGAGATGGGCAGGACATGTAGCAAATGTGGGCGATTCCAGAAATGCATATAGAGTGTTAGTTGGGAGGCCGGAGGGAAAAAGACCTTTGGGGAGGCCGAGGCGTAGATGGGAAGATAATATTAAAATGGATTTGAGGGAGGTGGGATATGATGGTAAAGACTGGATTAATCTTGCTCGGGATAGGGTTCAATGGCGGGCTTATGTGAGGGCGGAAATGAACCTCCGGGTTCCTTAAAAGCGAGTAAGTAAGTAATGTCACGAGAGGTTTGAGATCCGCCGATAAATCCACGAGCGAAGCGAGTGGATTTACCTGGGAAATCTCAGACCTTCGAGTGACATTTATCAGGACTATTTTGTGAATAAAATAAAAATGTAAATAATATACTCCTAAAATTCGATCACAAAATGTTAATAACTTAATTGTATACTTACTTACTTACAAATGGCTTTTAAGGAACCCGAAGGTTCATTGCCGCCCTCACATAAGCCCGCCATCGGTCCCTATCCTGTGCAAGATTAAGCCAGTCTCTATCATCATACCCCACCTCCCTCAAATCCATTTTAATATTATCCTCCCATCTACGTCTCGGCCTCCCTAAAGGTCTTTTTCCCTCCGGTCTCCCAACTAACACTCTATATGCATTTCTGGATTCGCCCATACGTGCTACATGCCCTGCCCATCTCAAACGTCTGGATTTCAAGTTCCTAATTATGTCAGGTGAAGAATACAATGCGTGCAGTTCTGTGTTGTGTAACTTTCTCCATTCTCCTGTAACTTCATCCCGCTTAGCCCCAAATATTTTCCTAAGCACCTTATTCTCAAACACCCTTAATCTATATTCCTCTCTCAGAGTGAGAGTCCAAGTTTCACAGCCATATAGAAGAACCGGTAATATAACTGTTTTATAAATTCTAACTTTCAGATTTTTGGACAGCAGACTGGATGATAAGAGCTTTTCAACCGAATAATAACACGCATTTCCCATATTTATTCTGCGTTTAATTTCCTCCCGAGTGTCATTTATATTTGTTACTGTTGCTCCAAGATATTTGAATTTTTCCACCTCTTCGAAGGATAAATCTCCAATATTTATATTTCCATTTCGTACAATATTCCCGTCACGAGACATAATCATATACTTTGTCTTTTCGGGATTTACTTCCAAACCGATCGCTTTACTTGCTTCAAGTAAAATTTCCGTGTTTTCCCTAACCGTTTGTGTATTTTCTCCTAACATATTCACGTCATCCGCATAGACAAGAAGCTGATGTAGCCCGTTCAATTCCAAACCCTGCCTGTTATCCTCAACTTTCCTAATGGCATATTCTAAAGCGAAGTTAAAAAGTAAAGGTGATAGTGCATCTCCCTGCTTTAGCCCGCAGTGAATTGGAAAAGGATCAGATAGAAACTGAATAACTTAATTGTATATTAACGAATACTTAACCTATTCAGACATTGTGAAGTTGAAATACTCGTAGATGAATATCGATTACTGCAATAAATAAATTCGATGTTGTTATTCAGTAATGCCAATTGCGAAAAGCGAAATAGAGGTTTAACAATGTAAATTACATGTACTGCACTTTTCTCTTATTATTATAACATAAATACGCTTTCATTACAGTATCTGCTGAAATCATAATTTAATTTAACAGTAACAGTGGGGACAGCTATATACCAATGCTTATGTATTCACAGCAAGACATGTTGCTACACAGTGAAGCCGTCTCTGTATAGATAGGACTAAATAAAACACGAATTTTATTACGCCATATGAAGGCAGTTTGATCAAAGACCTTATTATTACTATGCAAGATCTTTGCGTTTGATATGCGATGATGTTACATAAATTTGAACATCTGACTTTCTATTAATTGTTTAATTTCATTCACAAAATACAAATTTTATAGGCTACAATTATAGGTTGTTACCTGTGGAAGCAGGACCAATGTCAGCTGTGCCTTATTTCGACTGTTACAATCAGTGCTACACGAAAGCATTTTTTATAGCTCAACAAAAGCATTCTCGCTGTATTATGTAACGGAACTAAAGCTTCATCTACACAGTTCAATATTCCAATCGCGTATGCGTGCAATCTGAGAAGAATATTGAAAGAATGAAGTTTAAAAGGTACGTTCAATTATGATGCATGACGATTTTATATCTACATGGAGCGCAGTTTTTGAACGTCGTCTTCACTGCGTAAATATATTTATTGATATTAAATATCAAACTTTCATTCATTGCTTTAAAGTTGAAAGGAAAGTTTAACCGTGTAGTTGCATCTTGTATTCATGATCATCAATTTACGGGGAAACAGTTGGCGACAACGACCAAACAAAAGAACGACCATGCGATAAATTGATAGCGATAAATCTAGCTGCAAAAATTATCGCAAAGTGTGACTGTGATTGGTTGGAATTCAAAATTTCATTACACTTCATTGCTCGAAATGTAATGACGTCATATAAACGAAATAGTCACCATAAATAGATGAATGTGTCGTAATTTTCTTTATTATATTAATCATGAACTAGAAATAGACATATCATAACCTTTTGAATGAAACTGATACTTAATCTTAAGAATGAATGTCTTAAATTGAATGAACTATAGTATGACAAATTTTGACTTCATATTTTGTTTGATAGTGCACAGAGAACGTCTTTGACGTATGTTCAAATATATAGGGCCTACGAGCACAGACCTATTATCCCTTTCTCGATTACTTTTTCAGACAATCCTAAAATTAATAATCTCTCTTCTCCTTATATTTGTCCTAAATTTCCTTTTTGGATTCTTCTTATTTCATCTTCGTCTCTCCTTGTTATTCTTCTTTTCATATTAACGTCGTCTATCATCTTCTTCTTCTTCTTCTTCTTCTTCTTCTTCTTCCCCGAACTCTTCTCCCGTCCCCCATTCCTTCCAGTGCATCCTTTATTAGGCAGTTTCTTCTCAGCCAGTGACCTAACCAATTCCTTTTTCTCTTTCTGATCAGTTTCAGAATCATTACCTCAAAAATAATACGAGCTCCTTGGAATTAATGACATTACTTATTGTTTGCACCGTATATTTATAGGTCTGTGTAAGAGCATAGAAATAATCTTATGATACTACACGAGTCATAATAAAATACTGAAAATTTTCATTTCAAATGTGGAGAAATATCTTATTTCGTTTAAAATTTCGAAAAAATAAAATAAAAAGTACGCAATTTCGAAGAAACAAAGTTTATTGAATTTCGCGAATTTAAAATATAGGCCTTATTTACAATTGACTTATCTCACTACGTACATCAAAGGAGTAACTTTTCTGCATTAAAAAATTCCCACCAGAATCCATTCATGAAATTTCAGAGTCTCTAACCATGAGTGAATTAGTCCAGACTAGGGATACTACTTACTTACTTACTTACTTACTTACTTACTTACTTACTGGCTTTTAAGGAACCCGGATGTTCATTGCCGCCCTCACATAAGCCCGCCATTGGTCCCTATCCTGAGCAAGATTAATCCACTCTCTATCATCATATCCCACCTCCTTCAAATCCATTTTAATATTATCTTCCCATCTACGTCTCGGCCTCCCTAAAAGTCTTTTAATCTCCGGCCTCCCAACTAACACTCTATATGCATTTCTGGATTCGCCCATACGTGCTACATGCCCTCCCCATCTCAAACGCCTGGATTTAATGTTCCTAATTATGTCAGGTGAAGAATGCAATGCGTGCAGTTCTGTGTTGTGAAACTTTCTCCATTCTCTTGTAACTTCATCCCTCTTAGTCCCAAATATTTTCCTAAGCACCTTATTCTCAAACGCCCTTAACCTATGTTCCTCTCTCAAAGTGAGAGTCCAAGTTTCATAACCATAAAGAACAACCGGTAATATAACTGTTTTATAAATTCTAACTTTCAGATTTTTTGACAGCAGACTGGATGATAAAAGTTTCTCAACCGAATAATAAGAGGCATTTCCCGTATTTATTCTGTGTTTAATTTCCTCCCGAGTATCATTTATATTTGTTACTGTTGCTCCCATCATCATCATCATCATCATCATCATCATCATCATCATCATCATCATCATCATCATCGAAGCTACAGCCCAATTTGAGCCTCGGCCTCCCTTAGAAGTCTCTTCCATGCATCTCTGTCCCTGGCAACCAACCACCATCCTTTAATTCCCACTTTCTTTAGATCCTCTAACACTCCATCCATCCATCGCAGTCTTGGTCGTCCTACACTCCTTTTTCCTTCAAATTTATTCCCCATAACTTTCTTGGGTATCTCATGATCTGCCATCCTTTTCACATGTCCTGCCCATCTTAATCTTGATATTTTAATGACTGTAACCACATCAGGGGACTTATATAGTTGGTAAAGTTCAAAGTTGTATCTTATTCGCCATTCTCCTTTATCACATATTGGGCCATATATCTTCCTTAGAATTTTGGTTTCAAAGGATCTCAATCTTGACATATGAGTCTTTGAGAGGGTCCACGTCTCACTGCCATATGTTAATACAGGTTTTACCAAAACATTATAAATATTGCATTTTGTTTCCCTTGTAAGAAGTTGACTTAAAGTGCCTCAATAATCCAAAATATGCTTTATTAGCATTTTGAATTCTTCCATCAATTTCTTCACTAATATCATTATTGTCATTCATTAAGGAGCCCAGATATACAAAACTAGAGACCCTCTGAAATTTATATTGATTAATTTTTAAATGGGTTGTTGTTGTCAAGTCCCTTTTTTGTTTTTTACATCCAACAATCATGTACTTAGTCTTCTGTTCGTTAATTTTCAGCCCCATTTTTTGGACTGCTGTTTCTAAAGCAGTAAATGTTCTCTTAACATTCTCCACAGATCGACCAATGATATCTATATCATCAGCATAGGCCAGTATTTGGGATGATTTGTAGAGTATTGTACTTCTAGTTTGTATATCTGCATCCCTTATCACTTTTTCAAGGCAATATTAAATAAAAGACACGCTAATGAGTCGCCCTGTCTTAGACCCTTAGTTGTTTGAAATAAATCTGATAGTTCAGATTGGATCTTTATTTGACACTGACTGTCATCCATGCATGTTTTAACTAGTCTCACCAGCTTCTTCGGAATGTTCAGCTCTACCATCGCTTTATAAAGCTCAGCTCTATTGATGCTGTCATATGCCGTTGAAAAATCAACAAACAAGTGATGAGTTTCAATATTTTGTTCATATGTTTTCTAAATAATTTGTCTTAAAGTAAAAATTTGATCAATTGTCGACTTTCCGCTTCTGAAGCCAGCTTGATATTTTCCTATGGCCCTTTCTGTGTATGGTAATAGCCTGTTGTGCAAGATTCTGGAGAATATCTTATAAGTGGTATTTAATAACGTTATTCCTCTATAATTAGAGCAAATCATCTGGTCACCCTTCTTGTGTAATGGGTATATAACTCCAATTCTCTAATCATCAGGAATCATTTCTTGTGTCCATATGTCCTTAATTAATTTCTGTATGTCTTGTATTAATTCATTACTGCTACTCTGAAGGAGTTCTGATTGGATACTATCCATTACTAGTGCTTTGTTTTTCTTTAATCCAATTATTACATCTCTTATCTCTTCCTCGGTGGGTTCATCAATATCATCATGATCATCATTCCTATAATCGTTATTATTTATAATACATTGTAGATCATTATACTGTTGCTCCCAGGTATTTGAATTTTTCCACCTCTTCAAAAGATAAAGTTTTAATTTTTATATTCCCATTTCGTACAATATTCTCGTCACGAGACATAATCATAGGCTTATTTGAAGGTTTCGTAACAAGCTGTTTTTTTACGGTGATGGGTTGTTAGCCGGGCTAGGGATAGGCCTAATATTGTTGAAAATATATAACTATTTTATAAACGAATGATATTGGTAAAGTCATGTAGGGCCTAGTAATAAAATAAACAGGCTTAACTGGATTTGCAATACGAAACGTTTCTACACATTAATTAAAACAAAGCAGATTAGGTAAAAAAAACACATAGCCATACCACTTCACCATGTAAGTCATTTAATCTTTGCCATGGGCTACGTTTCTGTCTCGTAATTATCTGTGTGAAATGAGTGTAATCATCAGCGGTACCTCTTTCGTGAGTTGTATATATTCACATTCAACGGACCATCACTGTTTCTGAAACGTGTGCAAAAGAAGTTGAAAATGAAAGAATGAAGAATAAAAGAACAACGCCGTGTTTTTCTTGTCTGGAAAGAAGATTCCATTTAAGATCCATCCAGAAGCGAAGGTTGTAAATTGAATTCTTTACCACATTTCCTACCAAAGAGAATCTTAACTTTATTGTGTTACTCTCCTCATGACTTCCGAGAAAACGTTAGGAGCCTTCTGTTGTAGATAACCCACGAACAGTCGCTGTGTCAATGTAGAAAGAATGAAGAGGATGTCCTTCAACAGCGTCCAGTAGGGAAGTGCCTTGGAAACTACACACGAATGTGTGAACCTGTCTCCTTCTCATTAAACTGGAAACACTTATCTTGGTGCAAAACAGATCTGTAATGCCAGTTTATGGATGTTAACACGCTGAAATAAATAGGGTAAGATTGCGTATATCGCACCACTTTAGCATTTATAATTTTTATTGAACAATACAATTTTTATTTTCTGCATTCCTTTACAGACATATATTCCTAGAACATTTACCTTTCATGTAAAAAAGAATCCTTAAATTTGGTTTAATATTTTTTTAAGTAGAATGACATCTTCGAAACACTTGTCAGTGGTGCCATTTAGGCAACTAGTTTCCTAAATAGCACCTGTGGTTTCTTAAATCGCACCTCTTTAACTGCAGGGAACAGGATGAAGGAAAGCTTTTAATATTGAACAGTATTTAATATGAATAATGTAATAAATGCAAATTACAAGTTTATTGAAATTAATGAAAGGGAGTAACGCATCTTCAAAATAATGAAATTGAAAAAATAGAGCATAAATTACCTAACATTTAAATTTCCAGAATGCGTTTTTTTTATTGTTACACATTTGCCATGTTCTTCACCAGGCAGTTCAAACTGTAAATTGCGTCAATTTTCCCCACGATTATCTCGAAGCCAACTAAAAACTGCTACATGATTTACCTGTCTGAAATGGTTTGAAGATAGAAACGTCTAAAGGTTGGGCCTCTAGTATTATGACGAGGAAGCTGAAATAGGAGCACATCATTTTCCCAAGATAATCTAGCTTCTAAATTTTTGGAATAGAGATTTGGGAGAGATAGAGAGCATACTCGCTAGCAGCTACGAGAGCACTATAGTGCACTGCGTTTGCCGCGGGTAAGAGGGGCTAGCCCCAGCGTGCTCTGTACTGACGACCCCTGCTCTAGAGCAAAGTTAAAAAGTAAAGGTGGTAGTGCATCTCCTTGCTTTAGCCCGCAGTGAATTGGAAAAGCGTCCGACAGAAACTGACCTATACGGACTCTGCTGTACGTTTCACTGAGACACATTTTAATTAATCGAACTAGTTTCTTGGGAATACCAAATTCAACAAGAATATGATATAAAACTTCTCTCTTAACAGAGTCATATGCCTTTTTTAAATCTATGAATAACTGATGTACTGTACCCTTATACTCCCATTTTTATCTCCAATATCTGTCCAATACAAAAAATCTGACCAATAGTCGATCTATTACGAAAATAAAACCACAATTATTCCATTCTCATTATCTGAAAAATGTAACAAAGCTCCTACATCTATATTAAGTATTAAAATTATCATATGTCCGATAATCATTTAAAATGGAACCAACATATTAATTACTTTTGTAATAAATTACGTAAAATAGTATATTATTTTGTTTTATTGAGGAATTACTTGTCAATAAGTTTATTACGTACAATATATTTAACTTTATTTCAATCGGTAATTATGTATGGAATTATAGGATGGGGTAGCTCATTTAAATCCAATTTTAATCCACTTTATTTATTACAGAAGAAAATAATTAAAATATGTCTCCATAAACCTATTGATTTTCCATCTCAAAATTTGTTTCTAGACTTCAATGTACTTAACGTAAGACAAATTTATTATATTGTATTAATAAAATTCATACATAAAAATCGAAATGATGTTGAATTGTATTCCATTGTTATGAAACAAAAGGATGAATTCTTTAAGATTGTTTGAACCAAAATGCAACACTGTTACAGTATTTAATCATAGTAGTAATTTAGTCCCAAGAATATATAACAAATTTATATTTAAATATCCTAATCTTATCAATTCTAATATTTCTAGTATTAAATTTAAAAAGTTATGTATGTATTTTATGAAAATTAAAAATTTTAAATTTAAATTTATATGCTATAATTGCACAGTAAACATAGGACAAATTGTATTGTATAATTATTAATTTCAATTCAGGAATCCGCCCCTGAGCACGAGTTCTACTCTTTCAGGGGCGAGCTAAAGTTTTTCTGAATATATTATATTTTATGTTACAATTATTAGCAAAATAATACATAAATAAATAAATAAATAAATTACCCCTAAAACCACACTGATGATCCCCAATAATTTCATCTACATAATGAAGTTAATCACCTCAAAAGAATATTGGACAACATTTTGTATCACGTCAAAAATGTTCTTACAAAACATTGCACTGAAATATACTGTATATTTAAGTTTAAAATTGAGGCATTGACATGGGAAAGGTCGTAAGTGCCAAAAATTCGAATTTTTAGGTTTTTCATTGAGAAGGTAGTAAATGGCCATGCCAATGGCACAGACAAGGTAGTATGTCCGTATGTAATGAAACGAAGTTGGAAACGTAGTCACTAGACGTTGTAAGTTGTATGTGCACAGCTGTTGGCGCGGAGAAGGTAGTAACTCCTTTTACAACATCAGAGTGTGTCTAGACAAATATGGGCTGATAACTGCAGGGCAGAAGAAGAATCGGATGATTCTAATGGTCCTGATTTACATTATTGCCAAGAAACATTTTGATTCAGTGGACTTGAAATTCCTGGTTTCAAGACATTCCTACATGACATGTGATAGGGAATTTGGCATCATAGGGAAAAGAAAAAAAATGCAAGACCATGGTTCCAGAAGAGTTAAGGCCTAATAATGTAATAATGACGAAGGATGAGGATTTCTTCGACTTTTCTGCAGAATGTGACAAGTTTTTGAATACAACTCCTGTCAAAATCAACACCCTCATCTGGATTAGACTCTCAAGAGCTGATTTTCCTCTAATAAAAAGAAGAGTCATTTAATGACCTTGAAATGTGGACAGAGCACAGGATTTTTAAGAAAGGACAGTTGCAACGCCTTGAAAGACGACCAGTCGTCCCTGATACCAAAAAGAGAGACTTGTTATCTTTGTTAGACTTCCTCGATGAAAAGTATCATGCATTTTACCGGAACATTTGTGCATAATGTATAAATAACGTTAATTCTCAGTTTGGCTAAGGAGTGATTTCAATGTTGTAATTTCATAAAATGGGATTTCACAGACTATTACACTCTTATTACGCCATACTACTTTTGACCAATAAAACGGTACGAAAGGACGTATTTCAACCAATCATGGCTGCTTATCGCACAATTTTATCGCGTCCCTAGCATTTGTTTAATTTTATCGCGTCCCTAGCATTTATTTAATTTTATCGCGTCCCTAGCATTTATTTAATTTTATCGCGTCCCTAGCATTTGTTCAATTTTATCGCGTCCCTAGCATTTGTTTCTTTGTTTGCCAACAGTTGAAACTGCGCTGGTCTGGATGTCAATATATATATATATATATATATATATATATATATATATATATATATATATATATATATATATATATAAAATTACAAACCACTCCAGTCGATGCACAGCAGTTTCAAATGTGACTCACATTGGCATTCAAGAACAAGAATTAATAAAAATCACTTATCATACCTATGCATCTTCTGAATTCCGATTTACAAATAAATGAAGAGCACCATTCGGAAATCCTGAATAAGTTGGATACACCATGTAGGCCTAAATCAACGAGTTCCACTTGTATTACGCATACGTCCAATATAACATCAATTGAACCACCAACCATATTCAAATTTGGAAATTGTACATTCAATAATTATTCCTTTTAAAATTATTCATTCGGAAATTCTGAATAAGTTGAATACACCATGTAGACCTAAATCAACGAGTTCCATTTCTATTACGCACACGTCCAATATAACATCAATTGAACCACCAACCATATTCAAATTTGAAAATTGTACATTCAATAATTATTCCTTTCAAAATTATTCATGTTTATTTTTTATGTCATCGTCGTTAATTAAAACTTTTCTAACACTTGTGCATATTAGTTAGGTTATGTTATAGCTTCTGCTATATGATATTATGGATAGTCACGTATCAGAGATTATTTAATATTAAGATTTATTGAAAATCATCTGTCAAGTGACGTTGATTACTAGGATTCGGATAATTGAAGTGGAATGTTGCATTTTAATAAAAATGAAACTGAATCAACAAAGCCGTCTTGATTAGTAACATTGCCATCGTGTATAATAGATCGAGAACTTCTCGACGAGAAGGCATTGCTCACTACTGCCATCTAGCATGCATCTAGCGTAATATTTGTAATGTTGAGATGGTACAATAATACATTTGAAGACAGTTGTATTTTTGTAAGTCAATTAATATTTTATTGTATTGGAGAACTTCGTTACTTCTAATCTTTATATACTTTCTTCTAATCGTGTAATAGTCAATTAAATCCCACTCGAGTTTTGATTTTCTCTAGATAAATCAAAACGTCTAGTGAGATTACTGTTGATAAATCTATGCCAGACTTTTCAAATTTCATATGTACACAAACATGAGTATCGTAACCGTTATAATAAATAGATTAGGTCTAAATGAAATGGTGCATTCACTCCACATAGTTCTGCTTTCAAACTTATTACTATTAACAGCTTTAAGAATTTCGAAAGTTCGACCGGCGACTTTTTATGTTTTTATCTCTCGCCATTTATTGGAAGACACACCATCTGTAGCAGTTAATTCCTTACTGTTTTGCTCCGAACAATGAGACTGTAAAAACGTCACAGAGTCCAAAAGAGGTATGAACTTTAGGAATGGATTGTGAAATGTATTTGGACGCTGCTGATTTAGTTAATAGCATTTGTGTACACCATCTGCAGATCTAATTCCTTTCTGTCAGCTATAAATCTTTAAGCAATTCCGAAAGTACTTTCTTCCTTCCAAACTGATACAAATTTTTGTATGTACTGTTTGTTTTCTTGTTTTATAGATTCTCCTGTTTAAATACAATTCGCCGAATGGCCATAGTTTTGGATTTCTATTCTGTAGACTGCAGGTCAAATCCCGTGCATTGGTTTATACCACAATAAACCTCACTTTTTACGAATAAAACTGCATTATTATTTTTATATTATTATTAATTTATTACTATTTATTTAATTATTATTTATTTGGCTAGCTAGCTAGTGAGTACAAATTAAATTTGTAAAACAAAAATGTTTCTAGCCACTACCGTAAGAGCCAGGCTAGTGTACGCTGAGGTCTTAGCCAATACATAACATAAATTTTACAAGGACAGTTTACTAATTGCAGTAATTAACTTAATTCAAATCATAAATAACACACAAAGGCAAAAACAGAAGAAAGTAAAAAAGAGAGAAAAACACTTAATATAAATTGTCAATCGGACAGAATCCAGTGATATTCAATAAAAACATTAATATAGTCGACAGAAATAAAATATAAAAAATACACACATTTGTTAATATTATATATCATGAATAATTTTATAAATTTCTGTTTTAAAAGCTTCAATTTTAAAATATTTCAAATTTGGAAAATGATTTAAATTTTATTATAAAGTCTTGAGCCGAAACTAGCACCATGTTTACGAGCTGCATTGTATGACATTTAGGCTCAATTAATGGGAAAAGTAGACTTTTTCCTTCGAGTACGATATTCATGTCGATTATGTTATGTTTCATTTGATTTCTGTGGTAGTAAGTTAGTAAACTATATTTATAAATTTCTTCAATAGTTAATACTTTAAAATCTGTATAAATTCAATTTGTTGGGTAATGCATATTTTTGGTTAGACAAGTTTTATTAATCTTCTGTGTAGTAAAATTAATGGATTAAGTACAGATGAGCTATTCAACCCTAATTTATTATACCATATTGTATTAATGATTGTACTAAAGCTAAACATATTATTCTCAATGCCTCCTTAGTGATAAAATTTCGGAGTATTATGAATGTATAAATTGTCTTTCTTATACTTGTACAAATAAAATCAATTTATCCCAACGTATTCGGAGGTTCATTTCCGCCCTCACATAAGCCCGCCATTTGTCCCTATCCTGAGCAAGATTAATCCAGTCTCTCTCATCATATCACACCTTCTTCAAATCCATTTTAATATTATCTTCCCATTTACTGTTTTTATAATTTCAAACCATTATTTGCGTTGAAATAAGTGTTGTGTCAAGATTTCCCCCAAACAAAAATATTGTATCATCTGCTTAGGAATACAATAGTCTGTTATGATTTTTTAAATCAATTGTTAATAAATCATCAATGCCAAATTGAATCCAGTTAATTAATGTAATTAGCAAAATAATAATAATAATAATAATAATAATAATAATAATAATAATAACTTCGCTCTAGAATATGCCATTAGGAAAGTTCAGGATAACACAGAGGGTTTGGAATTGAACGGGTTACATCAGCTTCTTGTCTATGCGGATGACGTGAATATTTTAGAAGAAAATCCACAAACGATTAGGGGAAACGCGGAAATTCTAGTTGAAGCAAGTACAGCGATTGGATTGGAAGTAAATCCCGAAAAGACTAAGTATATGATTGTCTCGTGACCAGAATATAGTACGAAATGGAACTATAAAAATTAGAGATTTATCCTTCGAAGAGGTGGAAAAATTCAAATATGTTGGAGCAACAGTAACAAATATAAATGACACTGGGGAGGAAATTAAACTCAGAATAAATATGGGAAATTCCTGTTATTATTCGGTTGAGAAGCTTTTGTCATCTAGTCTACTGTCAAAAAATCTGAAAGTCAGAATTTATAAAACTGTTATATTACCTGTTGTTCTGTATGGTTGTGAAACTTGGACTCTCACTTTGAGAAAGGAACAGAGATTAAGGGTGTTTGAGAATAATGTTCTTAGGAAAATATATGGGGCTAAGAGGGATGAAGTTACAGGAGAATGGAGAAAGTTACACAACACAGAGCTGCACGCATTGTATACTTCACCTGACATAATTAGGAACATTAAATCCAGACGTTTGAGATGGGCAGGACATGGAGCACATTTGGGCGAATCTAGAAATGCATATAGAGCGTTAGCTGAGAGGGTGGAGGGAAAAAGACCTTTGGGGAGGCCGAGACGTAGATGGGAAGATAATATTAAAATGGATTTGAGGGACTTGGGATATGATGATAGAGAATGGATTAATCTTGCTCAGGATAGGGACCAATGGCGGACTTATGTGAGGGCGGCAATGAACCTCCGGGTTCCTTAAAAGCCAGTAAGTAATAATAATAATTATTTATTTATTTATTTAGAATATTAATGTGCAAAACAACAGCACAAGGCCAGTTACAGTTTAGCACAGGTACAAAACGAAACAAAACAACAAATGATGATGAGAATGAGTGATAAAAATGGCAATGAGATGAAATACAATCAATATAATAGTAATTAAATAAAATGTATTACAAATGAATTAATGAAATATAAATGAAGACAGGAATCATATAATGAATATTGTAAAGTTATGCAAATGACGAGAATAGTATGATACATATCTAAAACTCGAAAAGTATTACTACACATTAAATGGATCCAAGTTCAATCCATGCAAATTAGCATATTTAATACATCTGCAGACCGGAGAGAGAGATTTAGAATTCCTATAAAAAACAATTTATGAAATCTTAAACCCTTAGCAGGAATATGAAGACTGATATTGCTTATGAAAGATTCACAATCAATATCACCCTTAATGACTTTACAAAAAAATAAATAATCAAGATCCTGACGTCTGGTAAACAAACTACCGCAATTAAAATATTTGCAATTAGTCTCATAGTTATAATCTGAATTTGGTATAAATCTATAAGAACACAACGAAATAAATTTTCTTTGAATATTCTCCAATTTAGCCGAGTCAGTGGAAGTCATATAGTTCCTTACTACAGATGCATATTCAAGCTTGGATCTAACCAATGTATAGTATAAAATTATAAACACATAGGAGTTTTACTTATATCATTTATAAATAATAAAAATAGGAGAGGTCCTAATGTAGACCCTTGAGGAACTCCGCATACACTATTAAATGGAACCGAGAGAGAATTACCTAGTCGAACACAAGACTGTCTATCTGTTAAATAATTTTCAAACCAATTAACGTAGTTAGTGGAGAGACCAAAATTACTTAATTTATTTAATAAAATTTTGTGAGGAACAACATCAAATGCTTTACTAAAATCAAAATAAATTGAGTCAATTTGACCTTGAGTTTCGACAACAGGCATAATGAGATTAGATAGGAAACTAAATTTGTAGTAGTTGATTTCCCTCTAGTAAATCCATGTTGGGCCGAATTGATCTTATTTTTGACATAAAATGAAATGTGTTTGTGAATAATTTTTTCAAAAATTTTAGAAAAATTGTTTAGGATAGAAATGGGTCTATAATTAGTAACACTGTTTTTATTACCAGTTTTAAAAACTGGAATAATGGATGCTTCCTTCCATAGCGATGGGTAAATTCCTGTTTTTAAATAATAATAATAATAATAATAATAATAATAATAATAATAATAATAATAATAATAATAGTAATAATAATAATAAATCACTTATGCAGAAACTATACGTAATTTAAATCCAAGTAACTGAAATAGACCAACGAATGACAACTCAGTAAGCTTGGAATATTTTAGTGAAACTGTAAGTGTCCGCTTTATAGAGATCTTACTGTACAGAAATCACGCGTTTTTAAGATGTACAGCTACTATCCTTGATAGATATCTGGGTAATACGCACTGTCTATTATTATTTCGTCGCGAGAACTTTGCCTGAAGAATAAATTAATTTCTTAACGCCCCAGGTCAAGCCATTTATACTTGTAAAATAAATTAATTTTATAGTTAGCACTTTTTGTTACTCATTAGCGGTTAGGGAATATAACACTATTTTCTTCTTAGGGCCAGAATGATCGTAAAATTGTAAATGAGATTCTCATCACTAACAAGGCTTTAGGGATGTTTTTAGTTTAAAATACACGGCGATAAATTGTGTTGATAACGTAACCCAAATGTGATGCTAAATGGAGGAGGTACAAGACCAAAGTAGCAAGAAATGGAGTTAAAATGCTTATACTTTCATTTCATCTGCCACAAATTTTACAGCAAACAAAAGACTGAAGGCCTTAGAAGGAAATTAATGTTTTGTCGCTTTCCTTTTCACCCACTAATTTTTTTAATCCTCACACCTGGGAGTCGGCATGGACAATACACTTTTATCAGCTGAGCATCACTTTTTAATGGCTTTGGTAACGAAGAGCTTCTTTTAATTAGTTGCAAGCGGCCGAGCATTGCCATTGTGTTTGGCTTCCAAACTGTTGTGGAACCTAATGGATATCCCCGCGATTCGTATGGACAAGTCATCGTCCGATAAAAAAGTTGAACTTCTTTTGAGGACTAGGATACCATCGGCACCTAAACCTGACCTCAGCCTAAAGGATATTATTTGAGAACTACAAGTTGTACAAGAATGAAAATTCCTTTCCTATTGACTTGATAGTTTATGTACTTGCAATATGGTTATTCAAAAGTCAGGATATCGTCGATTTACAAAAAAATACATTAAGTCAAAAATATTACTTCTAACGAAAAGTTGTTTGAAAATTGAAGCGTCGGCTGGAACAACGTTGTAAGTTACAAAATTTTCATTCGGCGTGTTTCCGTGCAATAATGTTGTATGTCATGTTACCTTGCTATACTCTTTGGTTTGCAACTGTCCATAAATGCAGTACGTGAAATTTGTCCACTCAAAAGTTTGCTACCCTATAACAACAACGTTGTACGTGTGAGCTCCTCCATCTCAAATCGACCGAAATATAGAGAAAATTGACCTTACAATTTCTAAATACAATGAAACTTTTTTGTACGTAGAGAACTGTGATACAGTGCTTTGTGCAAAGTTTGAGGCATCAGAACTTCATAGTGTTTAAAATAAAAATAAATTATTTATCATATTTTCATAAAATTAGCAACTTTAAACTGTTGTAGCTCCGAAACCCTTTCACCCAATGATCAAAATCATGGTTTATTTTGATGCTGAGAAATTAAAGTTTATATTGACATGTAAACAGTTTTTCATACTTTTTATGGAAATGGAGAAATTTAGATTTTTCCTCATTAAGACGCCTTTGACTAGGAAAAAATATTTTAAAAATATATAGTTAGATTCCGCATTGAAAGTACATATGAACACGTATTTTTTACTGATGGTATGTTGATAAGAAAGTATTGAAAATATCAAATAAAGAAAATAAATAGTACGCGCGTGAAGTAACCAGCTGACTGTGAGACGGGAGCTAGCCGAGACAAGCAAGGCCAGGAGACGAACATGTGAGGTGTCGTCTAGCAGTCATGGCTGTGCTAGCGTTATCACAGGTTTTCATAAACACAGGAGTAAAATGACGCCCAACGCTCGCTTATTTTCAGCTCTCGGCCAGTGCGTGCGGTACTGCGCAGTTCAAGTCTAGACGTGTGAAAATAATTTATTTAATACCCTCCAAACTTATTGCCTTACTACTAAGCAAACAATGCCGAATCCCTCTTAATAATGCAAGGTTTTTTCTCAATTTTTTTTTTACCTTTTTAAAAATGGCCTAAAAGCAAGTAAAATCAGATGATCTGTCTCTCTGTATACAATAAAAATAAGGATTACTTCTTAACATAACCTACCAAATGTCAGCTTCACAATGAGCTCCCGTTCAGTGTTCTGCAGTAAATGGTTCCAGAGTTCTGAGCGCTGAAAGAGGATTGTTTTTATAAAATACGCTAAATTTGTCGCTCGATAATACGAAAAGCGTTTGACTTTCTATAGTATATTTTTGAAAATGCACTCTCCTCAGCACCTTGTATTAATAGGAAAAAAATTAGAGTATAAAAATAATACGAGGTTTTTTACTGATCGATTTCATATGGAATAGCCCGTGTACACATTTTTGCAGCTCCTGTAAATTTTACCAAATGTAACTTATAACTTGTCCACACCTGTGGAGTAACGGTTAGCATGTCTGGCCGCGAAACCAGATGGCCCGGGTTCGATTCCCGGTCGGGGCAAGTTACCTGGTTGAGGTTTTTTCCGGGGTTTTCCCTCAACCCAATATGAGCAAATGCTGGGTAACTTTCGGTGTTGGACCCCGGATTCATTTCACCGGCATTATCACCTTCATCTCATTCAGACGCTAAATAACCTGAGATGTTGATAAAGCGTCGTAAAATAACCTACTAAAAAAAAAACTTATAACTTAACTTTGTTCCAGCCGACGCTTCAATTATTGACAAAACTGAATCCTCAAAATATTTTATTTAATAAGTTGTTTCTCTTTATGTGTAACTTCTTTAATTTTCCACTTCTAAGTTTATAGACATGGCCTACATTTTGTACATTATACACCGTGATTCAAAACGAAAGAGCAGATTTCAATTTTGTATTACAGACAAACTATCAAAGATAGAAACACATTGCTCATGCCACGTGATAGAAACAGCTCCGCTGTTATTTGTTTATAGCAACATGGCTACTACACCGCAGGAAAAATCATTTTGTGTGTTGGAATTCGCGAGATGTCATGCTGCAAAATTGTTTGTTTCCTCAACTTCATGAAGATTCCAATGACTTCATTCTCTTGCAAGATGGCGCCCCGCCTCAATTTCACCTTGAGGTACGGCGTTATCTGAACATCACCTTTCCACAACGTCGGATTGGAAGAGGTGGACAACAGCTTCTTCATTGTTTTTGGCCTCCCAGGTCACCAGAGCTTATTCCCTGTGATTTTTATCTGAGGGGGTATATACAAGACACAGTGTTTGTCCCACCTTTGGCAGCTACTCTTGAAGATCTGAGAAATCGAATTGTTGAAGCTGTCAATTCAATAAACAGGGACCAGTTAATGCGTGTATGTGTACTGTTTCGATGTTTCTCGCGCAACACATGGTGCTCATGTTGAGTGTACAGTGCCTGTAGGATAAAACTTTGAACCTTCCTCTATCCCAGTGATGTCAACTGATGCCCATAGGAGCAATCGCGCGCTTTAGAGCCCAGGAGAGCCTGAGCGCTTTACAGCGGAAAGGAAAGAGACAGACGAAACAGGTAGTATATGCCGCTTGGTCGAGCTATATACAGGAATAGCCAGCACTGATTCAATGGATAAAAGGAAGAGAACTTGTTAAAACTGTATTCATGTTAATTTTTAGATTTGTCTGAGAAGTATAAGTGCATTATAAGAATGCAAGTTTTAATTTTAATGTTAATTTTTCACAAGTTTACTTTTTTATTCAAAAGGAATATTTTCTCAACTTTTTTACAGAAAAGTGAAATTTTCAGATAGGCCTATGTTTGTTTAGTAGCCTTACAGATACTAAAACAATGTTTTCGTAAATCTAATATATCGTAAATACGTATTACTGAAGATAGTGTATTAAATGTTTGAAAATATTCGCATGGAAAATGTTTATAAGGAAATGAATTAACAAAGCAAATACTGTTACATCACAAACAAAAGATATGTGCCTATGTGTTGGTAAAACGTCAGCTCTATAGCTTCAGCAGACTTCGAGATAATTTAATATTCTGAAAACAGAAATTTGCGCACCAATATCACCTAAAAGCATAATGCGATAAGAGTTTTATTATGTAATATTAGTTACAGTTAAAATATATACCTAGACAACTTTACTTTGTACTATAATATTGTTTTGATTACTTTTATATGGCTAAAGATACCATCAATATCTATTTAAACTTATCATGTCATATTCAGTATCTTTCTTTGGGATAACACTTTCTTTATGAATGTACAGTATAGTTGTAGTTATTATGGAATTTATGTGAATATTCCTTCTTTACTCTTTAGTATGTTATTAACGTTTAAAATACAACTGCAATATTAGGCTAAGAAATAGGTGTTAGTACTTTGTTTTACAGACAATATAGAAAATAAACAGAAAGAAGCCATATAAAAATAACGATATAAAATTTCACGTTCCGTTTGAAGTTTATGCAACACTGTTTTCTTAATCCAACAGGCTGCTTATTCCTCCTAGCGTAACTAGCGCTTGATGTCCGCGCACGACGTCAAGGTCAGAAAAATGCGCTTGCTTTGACATCAATGCTCTATCCAGGGACATGCGCAATGTCTTTCTATCTTCGATAGTTTGTCTGTAATACAAAATTGAAATCTGCTCTTGCATTTTGAATCACGGTGTATACGCCTTTTTTCTTTTCTTCAGAAGTAATGTTTTTGACTGTCTCGTGCCGTGGCGTCGTGGTCTATGGCATCCTGCCTAGGACTCGCATTAAAGAATGCGCACTGGTTCGAGTCCTCCTGGAGGAAGAAATTTTCTCATGAAATTTCGGTCAGTGTATGGGACCGGTGCCCACCCAACAACGTGATGCACTTGAGGAGCTACGAGAGGTAGAGAATATCCGGTTCCGGAAAGCCAGTTATAACGGCTTGGGGATCATCGTGCTAACCACACGGTACCTCCATTCTGGTTGGATGATCGTCCACCTCTGCTTCGGCAAGTGAATGTGAGGCCAGCAGCCGGCTGGTCGGTCTGGGCCCTTCAAGGGTTGTAGCGCCACGGATTACTGTTTTAATGTTTTTGACTTAATGTTTTTTGCTTGTAAACCAACTGTATATCATTATTTTATTACAGAGAAATATCTTTTTCAATTCCATTACTATTATTGCTAAGAAAAATGAAATAAACAGAAATTGAAGCTATTATTGAATAAGAAAATGCGTGGTCTCCCTCTCCACCCTCTTCCTCCAACCCCCTTGCCCTCACCCCTCCCTTTCCCTTCTCTATCACCCTCTCCCTCTCTCTCTCTCTCTCTCTCTCTCTCTGCAAATTCATACCAGAACATAATGGTTTTCCCTCTAGAAATACCAATTGGCCTAATGCAATGTTACTATGAATGTAATAGAGATCATTCAAGCGTACTGAGATGATTCAGTGCTCAAAATACATCGAGGTGTAGACCCTAAAATTTGTCGTTATTGTAAAAACTTGTAAAACATTTGAAAATAATTCACAAGATTTTATTATGAATTATGTTTATCACTAGAAGAGAAGGGTTCTGAAACAGGATAACAATGGGGAACATATCTGGATATTTTCAAATTGTTTTTTACCAGACTATTACACTCTTACTACGTCATACTACTTTTGACCAATAAAACGGTACGAAAGGACGTATTTCAACCAATCATGGCTGCTTATCGCACAATTTTATCGCGTCCCTAGCATTTGTTTAATTTTATCGCGTCCCTAGCATTTGTTTAATTTTATCGCGTCCCTAGCATTTGTTTCTTTGTTTGCCAACATTTGAAACTGCGCTGATCTGGACGTCAAAAATATATATAAAATTACAAACCACTCCAGTCGATGCTCAGCAGTTTCAAATATGACTCGCATTGGCATTCAAGAACAAGAATTAATCAAAATCACTGATCATACCGATTTACAAATAAATGAAGAGCACCATTCGGAAATCCTGAATCAGTTGAATACACCACATAGGCCTTCTATTATGCACACGTCCAATATAACATCAATTGAACCACCAACCACATTCAAATTTGAAAATTGTACATTCAATAATTATTCCTTTTAAACTTATTCATGTTTATTTTTTATGTCATCGTCGTTAATTAAAACTTTTCTAACACTTGTGTATATTAGTTAGGTTATGGTATAGCTTCTGCTCTGAGAGGATAAAAAGAACTTCTGCTATATGATATAATGGACAGTCACTTATCAGAGATTGTTTAATATTAAGATTTATTGAATAGTAATCTGTACAGTGTCTGTATAAAGACACTACTGCCATCTAGCATGCATTTAGCGTAATATTTGTAATGTTGAGATGGTACAATAATACATTTGAAGACAGTTGTATTTTCGTAAGTCAATTAATATTTTATTGCATTGGAGTACTTCGTTACTTCTAATTTTTATATACTTTCTTCTAATCGTGTAATAGTCAATTAAATCCCACTCGAGTTTTGATTTTCTCTAGATAAATCTGCTCGTGTTCCCCTCGCAGATTTATCGATAAAATCAAAACGTCTAGTGAGATTACTGTTGAGAAAACTCCATTCTCTTGTGAATAATACCTTATTATCACTTTTCTATAAACTTATTTCTTAACGAAGTTAGAGGACATAATAAAATATTTCCTGAATTCTGAATAACAGTGTAAATAAATTTGATTACTTTTTTTTTAATTACCTATTTATTTGTTAGTTTATGTAATCCCTGTGATAGTGGCTTCGAAACATTACACACGTGTATTTATACTGCGTTGTTCAACAAAGATTAGGCCTATTGGAAAATATTTAGAAAGACTAAACGATAGAAAAACAAAAATGGAAATAACAGAATTCCTAGAATTTAGTATAAATTAAATATTAAATTTGTTATGGAACATAAAACATCGATTATCTAGAAATAAGAGAAATGAAGTTACAGAAGAATGAAGAAAGTTACACAATGCAGAGCTGCAAGCATTGTATTCTTAATTAGGAACATTAAATCCAGACGTTTGGGATGGGCAGAGCATGTAGCACGTTAGACGATTCCAGAAATGCATATTGAGTGTTAGTTGGGAGGACGGAGGGAAAAGACCTCTGGGGAGGTCGAGACGTAGATGAGAGGACAATATTAAAATAGATTTGAGGGAAGTGGGATATGATGATACGTAGAGACTGGATTAATGTTGCTCAGGATAGGGACCGATGGCGGGCTTATGTGAGGGCGGCAATGATCCTCCGGGTTCCTTAAAAGCCATTTGTAAGTAAGTAATCAATAATCTTTCCTCTAACTACATTTTTGCTATGGAGCAGTAGTAACAATAATAATTACTTATGGCTTTTAAGGAATTCGGACGTTCTTTGCCGCCCTCACATAAGCCCGCCATCGTTCCCTATCCTAAGCAACATTAATCCAGTCTCTACAATCATATCCCACTTTCCTCAAACTCATTTGAATATTTTTCTCCCATCTACTGTACGTCTCGCTCTCCGCAAAGGTCTTTTTCCCTCCGGCCTCCCAACTAGCAATCTACATGTATTTCTGCATTCGCTCATGTGTGCTACATGCCCTGCCCATCTCAAACGTCTATATTAATGTTCCTAATTATGTCAGGTGAAGAATACAATGCGTGCAATTCTGCGTTGTGTAACTTTCTCCATTCTCTTGTAACTTCATCGCTCAGCCCCAAATATTTTCCTAACCACCTTGTTCTCAAATACCTTTAACCTCTGTTCCTCTCTCAAAGAGAGAGTTTCACAACCATACAAAACAACTGGTTATATAACTGTTTTATAAATTCCAACTTTCATTTTTTTTTTGAGAGCAGACTAGATGAAAAAAGCTTCTGAACCGAATAATAGCATGCATTTTCCATATTTATTCTGAGTTTAATTTCTTCCCGAGTGTGATTTATATTTATTACTGTTCCTCCAAGATATTTGAATTTTTCCACCTCTTCGAAAGATAAATCTCAAATTTTTATATTTCCATTTCGTAGAAAATTTGGCCATGTGACATAATCATTCGTATTTTCGGGGTTTACTTCGAAACCTATTTTTTTACTTGCTTCAAGTAAAATTTCCATGTTTTCCCTAATGGTTTGTGGATTTTCTCCTAACATAATCACGTCATCCGCATAGACAAGAAGCTGATGTAACTCGTTCAATTACAAATCCTCTATGTTATCCTGAACTTTCCTAACGGCATATTCTAGAACGAAGTTGAAAAGTAAAGGTGATAGTGCATCTCCTTGCTTTAGCCCGCTGTGAATAATTGGAAAAGCATCAGACAGAAGCTGGCCTATACGAACTCTGCTGTAAGTTTCATTGAGACACATTTTAATTAATCGAACTAGTTTCTTGGGAATACCAAATTCAATAAGAATATCATATAAAACTTCTCTCTTAGCCCAGTCATATGCCTTTTTGAAATCTATGAATAACTGATGCGCTGTACCCTTATACTTTCATTTTTTCTCCATTATCTGTCGAATAAAAAATACCTGATCAATAATTGATCTATTACGCCTAAAACCACACTGATGATCCCCAATAATTTCATCTACATATGGAGTTAATCTTCTCAAAAGAATATTGGACAAAATTTTGTACGACGTCAACAAAAGTGATATTCCTCGAAAGTTACTACATTTAATCTTGCCCCCCTTCTTAAAGATAGGTACGATAATGGACTCCTTCCATTGTTCTGGTACTATTTCCTTTTCCCAAATAGCAAGTACAAGCTTATAAATTTCGTTAGATAATGCGCTTCCACTCTCTTGTATTAATTCTGCTGGAATTTGATCGATACCTAGAGAGTTATAATTTTTCAGAATTTCAATCGCAATTTCGACTTCAGAAAGTGTGGGTTCGGGTATAAATGGATCAGCAGTTTGTATTTCAATTTCGTCCCGATCATTTCTATTTGGCCTATGTATATTTAGTAGTTGCTCAAAATAGTTTTTCCATCTTTTCAGGATTGAATGAGAGACTGCAAGTAGTCACCATTCTCATCCTTGATCACGTTTATCCTTGCCTGATATTCATTCATAAATTCCTTTATACCCTTATATGTTTTTTTTTACTATTTGTTTTTAACTCATTTAGTTTTTCCTAATAATAATAATAATAATAATAATAATAATAATAATAATAATAATAATAAGAGTAATGGTAATAGTAAGAGTAATGGTAACAGTAATACTAATAATAATAACAATAATAATAATAGTAATAATAATAATAGTAATAGTAGGAGTAATAGTAATAATAATAATAATAATTTATTTATTTATTTATTTTAGAATATTAACGTGCAAAACAACAGCACAAGGCCAATTACAGTTTAGCACGATACAAAACAGAACAAAACAACAAATGATGATGAGAATGAATGATAGAAAATGGCAGTGAGATGAAATACAAACAATATAATAGTCTACATCAATAATTAATCAAATTCAACAGAGTAGAATAGCATAAATAATTATAAAATTAGTACAATGAGATAATTAAAATAATGGAATAGTCTACATAAGAGTAATAGTAGTAGTAGTAGTAGTAGTAGTAGTAGTAGTAGTAGTAGTAGTAGTAGTAGTAGTAATAATAATAATAATAATAATAATAATAATAATAATAATAATAATAATAATAATAGTAATAATAGTAAGAGTAATAATTATAAGAGTAATAGTAATTATAAGAGTAAGAGTAATAGTAATAGTAGTAATAATAATAATAATAATAATAATAATAATAATAATAGTAATAATAATAATAATAGTAAGAGTAATAATTATAAGAGTAATAGTAATTATAAGAGTAAGAGTAATAGTAATAGTAGTAATAATAATAATAATAGTAATAATAATAATAATAATAATAGTAAGAGTAATAATTATAAGAGTAATAGTAATTATTAGAGTAAGAGTAATAGTAATAGTAGTAATAATAATAATAATAATAATAATAATAATAATAGTAAGAGTAATAATTATAAGAGTAATAGTAATTATAAGAGTAAGAGTAATAGTAATAGTAGTAATAATAATAATAATAATAATAATAATAATAATAATAATAATAGTAAGAGTAATAATTATAAGAGTAATAGTAATTATAAGAGTAAGAGTAATAGTAATAGTAGTAGTAATAATAATAATAATAATAATAATAATAATAATAATAGTAAGAGTAATAATTATAAGAGTAATAGTAATTATAAGAGTAAGAGTAATAGTAATAGTAGTAATAATAATAATAATAATAATAATAATAGTCAGAGTAATAATTATAAGAGTAATAGTAATTATAAGAGTAAGAGTAATAGTAATAGTAGTAGTAATAATAATAATAATAATAATAATAGTAAGAGTAATAATTATAAGAGTAGTAGTAATTATAAGAGTAAGAGTAATAGTAATAGTAGTAGTAATAATAATAATAATAATAATAATAATAATAATAATAATAATAGTAAGAGTAATAATTATAAGAGTAATAGTAATTATAAGAGTAAGAGTAATAGTAGTAGTAATAATAATAATAATAATAATAATAATAGTAAGAGTAATAATTATAAGAGTAATAGTAATTATAAGAGTAAGAGTAATAGTAATAGTAGTAGTAATAATAATAATAATAATAATAATAATAATAATAATAATAGTAAGAGTAATAATTATAAGAGTAATAGTAATTATAAGAGTAAGAGTAATAGTAATAGTAGTAGTAATAATAATAATAATAATAATAATAATAATAATAATAGTAAGAGTAATAATTATAAGAGTAATAGTAATTATAAGAGTAAGAGTAATAGTAATAGTAGTAGTAATAATAATAATAATAGTAATAATAATAATAATAATAGTAAGAGTAATAATTATAAGAGTAATAGTAATTATAAGAGTAAGAGTAATAGTAATAGTAGTAATAATAATAATAATAATAATAGTAAGAGTAATAATTATAAGAGTAATAGTAATTATAAGAGTAAGAGTAATAGTAATAGTAGTAGTAATAATAATAATAATAATAATAATAATAATAATAATAATAATAATAGTAAGAGTAATAATTATAAGAGTAATAGTAATTATAAGAGTAAGAGTAATAGTAATAGTAGTAATAATAATAATAATAATAATAATAATAATAGTAAGAGTAATAATTATAAGAGTAATAGTAATTATAAGAGTAAGAGTAATAGTAATAGTAGTAGTAATAATAATAATAATAATAATAATAATAATAATAATAGTAAGAGTAATAGTAATTATGAGAGTAAGAGTAATAGTAATAGTAGTAGTAATAATAATAATAATAATAATAATAATAATAGTAAGAGTAATAATTATAAGAGTAATAGTAATTATAAGAGTAAGAGTAATAGTAATAGTAGTAATAATAATAATAATAATAATAATAATAATAATAATAATAATAGTAAGAGTAATAGTAATTATAAGAGTAAGAGTAATAGTAATAGTAGTAGTAGTAGTAATAATAATAATAATAATAATAATAATAATAATAATAATAATAATAATAATAGTAAGAGTAATAATTATAAGAGTAATAGTAATTATAAGAGTAAGAGTAATAGTAATAGTAGTAGTAGTAATAATAATAATAATAATAATAATAATAATAATAATAATGTTACAGCGCTTTTGTCAATTAATATTACATGGTAAAGAACTGTTAAGTGCATCTACTGCAATGCATAATAAGCTGTAATGAGGGGATATGGAATGAGGCTGTGGAACGAGCTTGAAGAGGTTTCTTTTTCCTATGAGAATCTGAGGGGCGAGGAGGGCGGTAGGACAGGTCGTGCAAGTGATTTACTGCTGTTGAGGGGTCCATAATAAGCCTCGTCAATGCCTGCCCGCATGGAGACCACCGCCATGATACGGGCTCTGCATCCCGAAAATTCATCTAAATAAAATCACGTCTTCAAGTGGCTGCTGCAACGGCTGGTCATGCATGCGCGTGCTTTTTAAATACCCACACAGACAGGCGGGGTTATGGCGCTGCAGAGTGCATCGGCGGGATTTAAATAGAGCCGCAGAATTCCACATGCTAAACAAGTGCCGCTCCGTGTCCTGGAATTTAATACATGCTACATGCTGCTTACAGATCTTAGTGATTTTCCAATTATTCTCCGCTATGACTTGGATGGTAACCTATAAAATTTCGGATGGCCCAGCTTCAATTCTCAGAAAAAATTGTACGCTATGAAACTTCCTCCAGCCAGTAATGGATGAATCTTTGTCACTGACATGTATGTACTCTGTCTTGTCTTTAAGCAATAACCTTACTTCATTTATTTATTTATTTATTTTTTTTTTCTTTCTTTATTTATTTATTTATTTACTAGCCGTACCCGTGCGCTCCGCTGCACCCGTTAGAAATAAATATAAAGTAATTACATAATTAAAATAGGACATTTGATCCAGGGAACATTCGTGTTTGATAGAGGGATGAATCGTTTAATATGTTACTTCATTTACATTGTACTTAAAATATTAAAATGCGATCTTTTGTTCCAGAGACCACTCATTTGGTGCAATGACAATTCCTTTAACATGTTATTAATTGTTATTACCAATTATTTTTGGAAAAGCGAAAATTAACAGAAAACTTTTGGCTACAGATTTATTATTATGTTTATATTATATTATATTATATTATATTATATTATGTAAAAAGTGTGTTGATAACGGATGTACTCGAATTAGAAAGTTTTTAATTTGTTGTGGGAGCTCTTGAATCTCAGGAGGAACAACTTTTACAACAGCGCAACATAATCTGCTTGGCTCATTACCCAATTTTTTGGCATTGCATTTATTGCATACATATTTTATGTATTTTAACACGATTCAATTGTGCATAGTTAAAATTTGAATTATAAAATAATGGATTGCTAAGCTAACGTACAACTGTATTACTGCATACTAAATCAATACACTCTCGTTGTTCGTTAATTCTCTGATATAAAAATGAATATGTTCATAAACATTATTTTAAGAAATACAGGAAATGAATACACAGAATAACCTATCAAGTTTTCTGTGCATAAGAAGCTATCTTAATCTTACCTGTCCTCAATTCACTCACAAGTTACTGTAATAACATTATAGCATTATGTCCATCCAGAGAAACTACATTTTCCAATGATGAAATAATAATTAATTATACAAATCGGTTAATTTAGCTTCCGATATTACTTCACACAAACACAGAAACATTGTCTGTAGGCTATGTTTCATAGCTTTCGATTCTTGTGGCCAAGGCCCCTTATAGACGAAGTCGTTTGTTTTTTATTTCAATACACCGCCTTAGATGGCAGTTATTTTAATTTTAAAACTCATTTATCTCATTAAATATCAGTCCTATCAAAATTTTTCATGGAATAAAACTTATCGCAAATGATTTTTAAAGGAACTTTTGTTATGTAACATTTTTCACAAAAATCAATAATAAGCGAGATATTTCGATTTGTTTAATTCAGGCCCCCTTATAATCCCCCTTTTAAATAATGTATTTTGAATGCCATATAGCCTAAACTCTAAGTTACAACGAACGTAATTTATATTCCAATTTTCATCGAAATCCGTTCAGCCATTATCACGTGAAAAGGTAACAAACATACAGACAGACAGACATACAAACAAAAATTTCAAAAAAGCGATTTTCGGTTTCAGGGTAGTTAATTATATATGTTAGGACTAATTATTTTTGGAAAATCGAAAATTGCCAGAAAAATTTCGGCTACAGATTTATTATTAGTATAGATTATTTATTTATTTATTTATTTATTTATTTATTTATTTATTTATTTATTTATTTATTTATTTATTTATTTATTTACTTATTCTGGTGTAGTTAAGGCCATCAGGCCTTCTCTTCCACAACACCAGGAATACAAATACAATAATAGAAATAAACAGAAAAAAAACACTATATACAAAGTAAAGCTACACAAGAAATAAAGAAAGAGAGAGAGAAAAAAAAACACTATATACAAAGTAAAGCTACACAAGAAATAGAGAGAGAGAGAGAGAGAGAGAGAGAGAGAGAGAGGGAGAGAGAGAGAGAACAGTATAAAGAAAGTAAAGCCACACAAAAATATACACAGGTTGCAGGCACACAAACTTTAAATGACTGATTACGTTTCATAATTAATTGTATCCTAACTAATTAACTAACATAAACAAGAAACTTGCAATTTTAATCTGCATTAAAAAAAGAAAAAAACACTAGCAATACCTGTTGAACACGTGACTAGAAACTTTGTTATTTCTAGTTGTATTGTGTAAAGCAGCAGTCGTCAGCTCAGTGCACCCTTGGGCTAGCGTCTCTTACCCGCAGGTCTCTTACAGGACCAGCGTGCAACCGTGGCTGCTGGCGGATATGTTGTCTCCCTATCCCTTCTGCACGACGGAACATATTTCGTTGCACTGCTTACCCTCTACCCATTTCAGCGAGTGCTGACGACCACTGGTGTAGAGCAACATAATAATTTATGTAGTGTCATAATAAAGTGCATAAAATTTGCTGATGATATGGCGTTGTTAGCAGAATAGGAGCTGATACTGAAGCATATACTACTGGAGCTAAATGACAGTTGTGAGCAGTATGGGATGAAGACAAATGTAAATAAGATGAACAGCATGGTCAAAGGAAGAAAAATACAGAAGATAGACTTGAGAATTCTAAATGAGAGAGTAGAGCAAGTGGACAGCTTCAAATACTTGGGGTGTACTATAAGCAGTAACATGAGCTGCTGCCAGGAAGTGAAAAGGAGGATAGCAATGCTAAGGAAGCTTTTAATAGAAAAAATGAACATCTTCTGCGAACCTCTGGAAAAAGAACTAAAGAAGATACTAGTGAAGTGCTTTGTGTGGAGTGTACCATTGTATGGGGCAGAAACATGGACATTACGACGAAGTGAAGAGAAGCGAATAGAAGCATTTGAAATGTGGATATGGAGAAGAATGGAACGTGTGAAGTGGACAGACGGAATAAGACATGAAGTAGTGTTGGACAGAGTGGATGAAAAAAAAATGATGCTGAAACTGATCAGGAAGAGGAAAAGGAATTGGTTGGATCACTGGCTGAGAAGAAACTGTCTACTGAAGGATGCACTGGAAGGAATGGTGAACGGGAGAAGAGTTCGGGGCGGAAGAAGATATCAGATGATAGAAGACATTAAGATATTATATGGATGATATATGGAGAAAAAGAGGGAGGCAAAAAATAGAAAATATTGGAGAATGCTGGGTTTGCAGTGAAAGACCTGCCCTTTGGCAGAAAACTATGACCAGTACATTCAGAGCAACTAATAACAAAGGAGGATAACGTAGAAAGATATTCTTTACTTCCTTAAATATCCAACTGGTTTAATTTCTCTCTAATACAGCTCACAAATCTCTACAATAGAGATACTGTACAAACGACTGATGCTGAGATGACACAGTGACGGAACTCTGTTAAGAATTGCCGCCAGCTAATTGCTAGCTGACAGCGATCACTGGGACCACACGGCATGTTCAAATATTAGCTCTGCAGTCCAAGGCAATATTTCTTGCTAACATCACCACGAATCTTGACAGTTTCAGCTCTAAAATAATGGGTGCTATGAGAGAGGGCAAACACCGGACCTCCCGCACCGTTAAAAATATCAGTTCCACTGACGTCAGCTGATTATCTCTTGTTTCTATGGTAACTGACGGCAGAAAGCCGCCGTTTGTTGGTAGCCCTATGGTGCTTCTTGTTTTATCTATATCTTATGTCACAAGGCCCGATACTACCCTCTGATGTCTAAAATATATACCGACCGTAGTTTTAGGGGAAGACAGAAGTTTCTCCCCATATCATTTAGGTGCCCTGTGTAATAAAATGTACAGAAAATTGGGAAACCTTTAAGTAG
Source organism: Periplaneta americana (assembly GCF_040183065.1). NCBI lineage: Eukaryota > Metazoa > Arthropoda > Insecta > Blattodea > Blattidae > Periplaneta > Periplaneta americana. Next base: position 162,535,063 of record NC_091121.1, read on the forward strand.
CAATGTTTTTATAGACTTAAAAAGAATCAAAATGTTAAGAGAGAAGGGGGAAAAAACGGAATGGAGGTTTTACAAGGATGTCCGTGTTCCAATGGCTGGTCTTTAAAGAAGTATATAGCCATCATCAATTTTTTTAGTAGTTTTTGGAATCGAACGCTTCGAGGAAAAGCGTGGCAACTCCAATTCAAGGACTGTTCATTTCCTTTTATTGTAAAAGGGCCTCTTCAAATCAAACTGTCTTCACAAGAGAATATACATTGTGTTTCATGTTATTTATATGCAGCAAGGCTTTACATTTCTAGGTTTGTTGTCTTAGCATATTCTTGCCGACACAAAAAATGTGAAACAGTGATTGAATGGTGAAATAGTCAAATCGGCAAACAATTGAAACAGATGTTATTTTTTTAATTTGGTTATTTAACGACGCTGTATCAACTACTAGGTTATTGGATGAAATTGATGATAGCTAGATGGTATTTGGCGAGTTGAGGCCGAGAATTCGCCATAGATTACCTGGCATTCACCTTACAGTTTGGGAAAACCTCGGAAAAAACCCAACCAGATAATCAGCCCAAGCGGGGATCGAACCCGCGCCCTAGCGCAACTTCAGACCGGCAGGAAAGCGCCTTAACCGACTGAGCCACGTAGGTGTTATAAAAATTACCTCTGCTATCCGCCAGTGTTGAGATTTCCATGGCCGATACAAAGGAGTCATGGTCACCTTCTGTCCAATGACATATAGGCCTACATAATATATATACAGGCTGTTCTGAAAAAAAAAGTTCCAATATTTAGAGATAAATTAATATGCATTAAAACCTAGATCATATATATAACAGATAACTCATCGCTATGTTAAAATCGGCAGCACTTTGAAGAGAACAACCGCCAGGATCGCCACCCATCCGCCGTAAACGAACACGAGATGGCAGTACAATTGCTAATGCAATTCAAATGGGAATTATGACATGACTCCTTATGTAACAACTAGATGGCAGCGTAGTAAACCTGACAAAAGTTGTTAAAGTCAAAGCCTATAAGACTGACCTATATGTTACATATATGATCTATGATTAAAACAAGAAATAAAAATCCTATAAACATGGTTCCTAAAATTAATATTATCTTTACCGTCACTGTAAGAGCAGCATATCTTTCACTGTGAACTCTTTGACAAGAAACAAATGAGAAATCAGAATGCAAACGTGTGTCACTACGTGTTTTGTTTCTTTTTTCTTTACTTGGTTATTTAACGACGCTGTATTAACTACGAGGTTATTTAGCGTCGATAGGAATTGTGAAAGCGAGATTGTAATTGGCGAGATGAGGCCGGGGATTCGCCATAGATTATCTGACTGAGGAAAACCTCGGAAAAAATCCAACCATGTAATCAGCCCAAGCGAGTATCGAATCCGCGCCCGAGTGGAACTCCTGATCGACAGGCATGAATGAATTCAGATTATGTTTCTTCATTTACAAAGAAAATGATTGTGGTACATATTTAAGTTTTCGACGATTATGATTTATAAGCACTTAGAATTCCAGCTGGAAAATCAAGATTATCTCCCATCTATAATTACCTAAGTCTAAGTGTTTGCGTCTCATTGCTTCTGTTGTGTCCAGCTGGCCGTAGAACTAGGAAGTGGCTCTCGACACGAGTCTAATATTTAAAAAAATCCCATTCGAATAGGGAACAGTTCAGGTCAACCGTAAAAAAAATGTCAGGTAATGTATGTCGAATCCTCGGTCTCGTCTCGCTATCACTAATCCCATTGACGTTAAGGTATGTATTAACGTTTGAAATGGCGTTTTTTTTGACTAAAATTTTCTTTGTAATAATGTTAGCTGCAAAATCCTAGTACAGAGCATTGTACGCATAAACAGCAATAACTCAATGAAATAAATTTCAAAATTGAGTAATTTTTAGAAAATATATGGCATTTTGAAGAAATAGAATAATTTTTAATTAATTTTTTTTTGAAGGAATCAAAAAGTGAAATTGAAGTTTCTGATATATGGTTATGTTAGTCTACTTTCATATGTTGTCTGATAAATATCTTAAAAAGGTTGGTTACAAAAATGTAGATCTTCCTCCAAAACGTTAATACATACCTTAAATAATCTAGTACTTGATAAAGTGTCGTTAAATAATCAAGTAAAAAAACAGGTCAGGTCAAAGATTAAATTCCTTCAAGGCTAATGATTATCAAGACCATGATGACGACGGTAATGATGACGACAATGGCGATGATGGTTATGATGATTTAGGTAATTCAAATAGTGTGGCACTGGGATTTAAAAAAGACTAGGAACCACCTTTAATGACTTAATACATTATGCTTAATAGAACGTGAAGAATTCAATTAGCGTGATTTATGTGTCGCGAAACACGCAAAATGGCGTGAATAATGAGGTATACGGTAAATTAATTCTCAGAAACACGTAATAAAACACAGCAAAGAAACGACCAGCAAGAACTCTGCTAATGAGTCTCCACTCTACCTTTAAAGCTTTTAGTGCTGTTCTTTAATACGTAGGGTATTGATTCTCTATGCAAATAAAGCAGTTAGAAACAAAAAGTGTGTTAAGTATATAATATGCGTAAAGAAACGTGGAAACCTGCTGAATTTGACAAAATGAAACAAATTGAGATAAGAATGGGTTTAAAGTGAATCCAATAAATGAGAAATTTCTACAATATCGCGAAAAACCTTTCGAATGGTGTAGTTAACACGGATTAATTCATTCACAGTTTTCTGGCCAAAGACAATTCCTTCAGCATTCTTCAGTCATTCTTCTTTTCCGCCTCCCTCATTGTCTCCACATGCGATGCATATCTCTTACTGTTGTATATCATCTGATTTCTTCTGCTCCATACAATGCCACATTCCTCACAAAGCAATCCAATAAACTCTTCCTTAGTTGTCTTTCCAAAGGTCCTCAGCAGATTATCCTTTACTATAACTTACTTACTTACAAATGGCTTTTAAGGAACCCGAAGGTTCATTGCCGCCCTCACATAAGCCCGCCAGCGGTCCCTATCCTGAGCAAGATTAATCCAGTCTCTATCATCATACCCCACTTCCCTCAAATCCATTTTAATATTATCCTCCCATCTACGTCTCGGCCTCCCTAAAGGTCTTTTTCCCTCCGGTCTCCCAACTAACACTCTATATGCATTTCTGGATTCGCCCATACGTGCTACATGCCCTGCCCATCTCAAACGTCTCGATTTTATGTTCCTAATTATGTCAGGTGAAGAATACAATGCGTGCAGTTCTGTGTTGTGTAACTTTCTCCATTCTCCTGTAACTTCATCCCGCTTAGCCCCAAATATTTTCCTAAGCACCTTATTCTCAAACACCCTGAACCTATGTTCCTCTCTCAGAGTGAGAGTCCAAGTTTCACAACCATACAGAACAACCGGTAATATAACTGTTTTATAAATTCTAACTTTCAGATTTTTGGACAGCAGACTGGATGATAAGAGCTTCTCAACCGAATAATAACACGCATTTCCCATATTTATTCTGCGTTTAATTTCCTCCCGAGTGTCATTTATATTTGTTACTGTTGCTCCAAGATATTTGAATTTTTCCACCTCTTCGAAGGATAAATCTCCAATTTTTATATTTCCATTTCGTACAATATTCTGGTCACGAGACATAATCATATAATCCTTTACTATTACTATCATCTTTCTGACTTCCTGGCAGCAACTCTTGTTACTACTTATAAGCATAATACAGGGACATCACTTTATTTTTACCAACATTTTTAACATTAACCTGGCTATACTCGGAAACACTGTTGCCACCTTCCATTACAGGAGTTTGATGTTACTAGCGCAATATGTAAACAAATCATTTTACTAGGTATAGGAGGAGAGAAAAGTAGTGTATCCATTTATGTTGTAGGGAAATACGATATTACGATTTTCAGTTTGATCATCACTTTTACGGAATTTATCAAAATACAGTAGAGTAGTAACATTTTTTTTCAAAAACTCAACTTTTCAGGCGGCTATGTTCGTTATGTAATGTCTACTTTATTTAGCATATTAATTATTGATGTTATCATACAATATAGAGAGTGCATTTAAATTGAGGGGGTCATAAGTAAAGGGCTGTAAGTGCACTTAAGTTACTTTTGAGAAAATGTGCGATGCGATTAAAATATCCCTTTGCCAGTAAAATTTTAGATACTTTTGCTTACACTGGATGCACTTGACTCACAAATATCACTAGCATTCCTTTGCTTCTAGCCACCTCAATTCAAAAAAAGCTAATCTGAATTTTTAAACAAGTTGCTGAAAATGGTTGCCGTTCATTACAATGCAGGCTTCAATTCAGTACGCATATTATTAAAAATATTTTGAAGCATATTCTCTGAAATTGAATTTATCGTTTCTTGAATATAATTTTTTAGTACGATATTATTAATATAGGTTCTTTCTTCTATAGAAAACGCAATCATATTTATGAAACACACTATACACTGCAGTGTTTACTTCACTGCTTGAAGACTTCGAATGCAACAGCGGCCGTAAGTTTGTGTGTCTTACGGGAGCAAGGACATTAGTGAAGGGGTGAGAGTGAAGTACATTCAGAAATGCAGGTACAATAAAAATGCAAGTAAAAATAAAATGATGTCCCTGTACAATCAAAGTATTTGAAGCTATCCTCAACTCGAATTCGCAAATTTATTTCCTTTATTTTTCTTGCGATAACCATAGTATTAGTTTTGTTTGCATTTGTCTTCCTACTATACAGCGCACAGCTATCTTTTAGCTCTTGTGCACAGTTGTCTTCTAGATCCATTAGCATTAACTCCATCAGCCCTCCTATGTTCTGGTAACAGTTCTTTATTAAACTCTCCCCGAAAATGAATGTTGAACATGATAGGTGATGTTTGGTGTTGAAAGCACATACATTTGCTATTTCTGTATGCTTTACTTATTTTAAAGTTCGTTACATCCATATTTTCGTTCCATTACTATATGACAGCGTTTATCAAACTATGGTCCGCGGACCACCTGTGGTCCTCGAGGTCTGCCCTTGTTGTCCTTGAAAAAAATGCAGAAGAAAAAAATTAAATTCAAACGAATTGCGTATCACTCAGTAGCTGAAAATCTCAGAGTTTGGAAATGACACATGGCAATCGCATTTCACTTTTTCTCTCAGTACTGACATTTTATGAAATTTATTACCCTATTCGTCTACTGACTTCTCACTCTACTCTCAACAACAAAAGAGGGATTTAAAGCACTATGAACGTGGTGCTCCTCGCCATCTTTTCCCAACACATCTGGCGCCGTGCCTGTAACCCAGCCAGGGACCAAATTCATAACAGAGGGCCGAACATTTTCATGTATTTATGACTTTCTTAATAGTTTTGCCAACACCCAGTCTGCACATTGAAATCGTCACGTACTGTACGTCGTATACCAATAATACAACTCTGAGGTCACAATTTGAAACTTATTTTCCAAGTAAATATGACGAATTTTCATGGGTTCGTGATCATTTTCATTGCGATATTAAAACTAACAAACTTTCATTGAGTGAAAAAGAACAGTTAATTGAACTCTCGATGAGACCGGATTTAGAATGAAATTCGAAGCGGAAGATATGGTTAATTTCTGGACTGCATCCTAAGTGAAAAGAGAATACAGTGAACTGTAAAATTGTGTTTTAGGGATTATAATTCAGTTTGCTTCTACGTATCTGTGTGAGAAAGGGTTTTCGTCACAATCTCTAATAAAAACAAAGTATGCTACCGCAATCGACTCGATGTATGTGACAATCTCCGACCAGCATACTTCCAAATATAGAACAATTAATTTGAGTACTAACATTTATTACTTATTAATTTTTTTTAGTTAATAAGTTAAAGATTATCCAAACTCTAACAGCTTTGAAGTATTAAAGAAACAAAAATGAATTTTCTTCTATTAACATTACCTTAATTAGTTAAAACTAATATAAAATTAATTTAATTTAATTAATTTTAATTAATTAATTATATTTTAAAATATAAGTATACTGGTATTAAAATATGCTACAAAAATGATAAATTTGCTTTTGAAGGAAGAAAACAAGAGTAAGGTGGTCCGCGGATCTGTTCTGACTTTAAAAATTGGTCCCCGCTTCAAAAAAGTTTGAGAAACGCCGCTATATGAGAGTAATGTAGAAACCTTTTTTTATGTGTGCAAAATATAAATTGTTTTCGGCGTAATAGATCGACTATTGATCAGATTTTTTGTATTCGACAGATAATGGAGAAAAAATGGGAGTATAAGGGTACAGTACATCAGTTATTCATAGATTTCAAAAAGGCTTATGACTCGGTTAAGAGGGAAGTGTTATATGATATTCTTATTGAATTTGGTATTCCCAAGAAACTAGTTCGATTAATTAAAATGTGTATCAGTGAAACATACAGCAGAGTCCGTATAGGTCAGTTTCTATCTGATGCTTTTCCAATTCACTGCGGGCTAAAGCAGGGAGATGCACTATAACCTTTACTTTTTAACTTCGCTCTAGAATATGCCATTAGGAAAGTTCAGGATAACAGGCAGGGTTTGGAATTGAACGGGTTACATCAGCTTCTTGTCTATGCGGATGACGTGAATATGTTAGGAGAAAATACACAAACGATTAGGGAAAACACGGAAATTTTACTTGAAGCAAGTAGAGCGATCGGTTTGGAAGTAAATCCCGAAAAGACAAAGTATATGATTATGTCTCGTGACCAGAATATTGTACGAAATGGAAATATAAAAATTGGAGATTTATCCTTCGAAGGGGTGGAAAAATTCAAATATCTTGGAGCAACAGTAACAAATATAAATGACACTCGGGAGGAAATTAAACGCAGAATAAATATGGGAAATGCGTGTTATTATTCGGTTGAGAAGCTCTTATCATCCAGTCTGCTGTCCAAAAATCTGAAAGTTAGAATTTATAAAACAGTTATATTACCGGTTGTTCTGTATGGTTGTGAAACTTGGACTCTCACTCTGAGAGAGGAACATAGGTTCAGGGTGTTTGAGAATAAGGTGCTAAGGAAAATATCTGGGGCTAAGCAGGATGAAGTTACAGGAGAATGGAGAAAGTTACACAACACAGAACTGCACGCATTGTATTCTTCACCTGACATAATTAGGAACATAAAATCGAGACGTTTGAGATGGGCAGGGCATGTAGCACGTATGGGCGAATCCAGAAATGCATATAGAGTGTTAGTTGGGAGACCGGAGGGAAAAAGACCTTTAGGGAGGCCGAGACGTAGATGGGAGGATAATATTAAAATGGATTTGAGGGAGGTGGGGTATGATGATAGAGACTGGATTAATCTTGCACAGGATAGGGACCGCTGGCGGGCTTATGTGAGGGCGGCAATGAACCTTCGGGTTCCTTAAAAGCCATTTGTAAGTAATTAAGTAAGCAAAATATAAATTAAATTGATATATCCTACGGGATATAATTTACAACCAAGTTTTAAATTATACACATACCCATAAACATTTGTCTTAATAAAATTATTTATCCGACGTTTTAGAATATTGATCTATTAATTGTTAGTGCCATCTTTAATCAATGTAATTATATTAGCGTAGTGTTATTAGCAACAGCCAAAGGAAAATAAGCTACAGGCGCATTATAACGCAAAGAACCGTGGCGTGAGGAGGAGCTACAAAATGCCGTGTTTATTAAATTTATCTGTATCACTAGACCACTAAGTAAACATATTCTCTCTTTAAGTTTATAAAATAGCTTGGTTCAACCTTTCTGTTGTGAGGAGGGGTGGTTTGTTACCAGCGGAGAGACTACCTGTCGCCTACGCTACTGTCCTAGAGTGAATACAAATACCAACTTAAGAACGAGAAAAACTGTACAGTACTGTATATCGGACAAAAGTTTTTTGCGAGCCAGTGTACATAAATTTCACCTAAAATGAAATACCTGCTCAAATTAAAATTTTTATTCTTCATTTTATATAAACTCCTAAATTCCACCTAAATTAGAATACCTACTAAAATTAAAATTCTTAATTGTTAATTTTACATAAACTTCTAAATTTAATCTAAAATGGAATACCTATTACAATTAAAATTCTTAATCGTTCATTTTATGAACTCCTAACTTCCATTTTATGAAGTCCTAAGTTTCTCTTTTTAGCGCTTAGAATTCTGTTACCTAGTAGTAGAGTAAGGGAGGGGATTGTCGGATAGGTCTGGTAATGTCGGATAATCTCGGATAACATATTTCTTTTGCATCGAATGGTGCAATCTGATGTGAAAATAATGCATTACGTTCTCTACAAGTAGACGAACATCTGCATGAATAGCCATTACTATTGAGTGCTTCACTGTGTGTGAATAGCGTGTTTTCAACGTTTCTGCAAAAAAAAAAAAAAAAAAAAAAAATGAGGGTAAGAAATGTGATTTATTCGTTACAAGTTATTCTTATATTTACACAACATGGCATGCACTGTTTGATATACCATAGATAAGACTTCTTAATTTTCTAATTGCAGAAATGCTATCGACAACATGTTTCATGCAGCTGGCTTGTTTTACTGTTTGTGAAGAGTCGGCCAATGTCGGATACTAGCTGAGGGCAATGTCGGATACTAGTCGAGGGCAATGTCGGATACTAGCCGAGGGCATTGTCGGATACTAGCCGAGGGCATTGTGGGCTATCTTTCAATGCTGCTCGCTACATAAAAGCTGCCTTAAACCCATTTATATGTTTTATATAACAAACAACTACATTTTTACTCATGGGTATTTTTAATTAATGTAAGTAATTAATTTTCTAATTAATTGAATATTATGAAGTAACGAATTGTTTCTTCTTCTGATATTTTTAGATGCCTAAAGTAAAAGAAAAAAGAGATTCAGTCTAAAAAAAAAATGGAAGGCCGAAGATATGGCAAATGTCATTGTCGCAGTACGGGAGAAAAGAATGGGCTATCTTGCTGCTTCCAAAAGATTCAATGTACCTCGATCAACATTATTTGATTATGTACGGTCCAACTCTGAGCCCACCAAAGCCGTTAAATCGAAACTTGACGAAAACCAATACTCCCAGCTTCACTTGAAGAGAAGATAGTTGACTATGTGTTAATGATGGAGAGAAAATATTTAGGATGAACCAGAAATGATGTTAAAAGGCTTGCATATCAGTTGGCTAAACAGAACACTATTGTAATAGTTTCTTATATGCAATATATTATTTTAAATGCATTATCATACCTCCTACATAATAATGTCTAATGTATCCGACATTAGCTTCCCATTCTGTCAGTGATGATATTATTTCTGTTTTGTCTTTGCAAGTTATACAGCAAATACATATTATGTAAATTACCTAATACTTATGTACAATCTGCAGGAACCCCAAGAGGTTATTATAATACTAAGTAATTTCAGTTCTAACTTTTTTCAATTACCTTTATTTTGAAACATCAAAATGGTATCCGACAATACCCTCCCTTACTCTAATATAAATACATATTATAGCTTGAGTGAATAGTCGGTAGATTGAACTGTGTCTTGCATCCTTCTTCTTCCGAGACACCCCTATATCCAAGTGGTTTTGAAAGTAGCTGGCTCTGAAATCTAGAATGGGGGAAACAGCATAAAACTCTGTTTTGTCGCACAACACGAACTCCCAGATAATATCAGAAGTAGCTTCAATAGTAGGTCATAAAGTTGTAAACCGAAGCACTCATCTGCGAAGATGATCTTTAGCAGGCGCCGCCACCGCCTGTAGTTTCTATACATAGTTGTATTTCACTGGAAACAGCGGCCCGCATGGTCAGGATTTACCATTTGTTTGACAAGCCAAAGAATAAACGGAAATCTTTTTACTATACCCTCATAGTCTTGAAGGATTCTTGAGAAATGAATTAACAAAAAGGAGTGATGTTTGCTTAAGGGTCCAATGCTTTTGGCAGGAATGTGCTATTTTCACGAAATAATACGTCAACATGATTTTCTCCGGAAAGCAAGTAAATTCGGGGTTCTCATGGCTCAGATATATACAGGGACATCATTTTATTTTTACTAATATTTTTAATATTAACCTGGCTATACCTTTGGACTAACGGTTGAAAACGGAAAACACCTTTTGCTACCCGTTCCACGACTGGAGTTCGATGCTACTGACGTAAAATACAAACAAATCACCTTACTAGGTATAGGAGGGGAGAAAAATAGTTTGTCATTTACGTAAATTAGGAAATGTCGCAAGTTTGAGTTTGATAATTTTCATTAGGTTTTTGTTTAATTAAAATACAGTACAGTATTAACAATAAGTGTTTTTACTCACGAACTGAGTTATCCATGCGAACTTATTTATTATGCAGTGTATATTAAACTGTCTACAGCACATTAGCGTATAATGTACAGAATGAAGTTAAATTGAAAAATAATCATAATATGGATATTTAAACACATTTTTGAAAATGGTGGCCGTTCATTTCGATACAGGTTTCAGTTTTTTTGTGCACATTATCGCACTATAGACTATTGCATCTAATTCTAATTACCAGTTTCGTCCTTCGTACTAGTAACTCATGCTGAACTAATTCTGTACCTACTCTATAAAAGAGTACCTTACGTACTGTAAATTCAATCTTCACTTCTGCCCGATCCGAAAAGATAAAATTACTCAGACATCCTGTCTACTGTCCGTTCAAGTAGTTATGTTGCAGGATCGTAGAAAGAGGGGAAATCACGTGACAGTTAATTACTTAACGAGGCCCTTTTATTTAAGTTATTTTAAACAGATGTATAATATTACAACAGAAAGTAATGTTTTCGGAAAAGAGCCAAGACAGCCCAGACACTAGCTTTACAGAGGGGCGAGAAAAAGTAGGTGGGGGAAATCGGGATGCGACGTAGGCAAACGGACGACAGTACCTGTGCGAAAATATGATTCAATATTGAAAGCTCTTTCGTCACTGGAAAATGCGAACATATTTCTGAAACGTACTATACTCACTAACTCAGTACTATATGCGACCTTGGTTCTGTGTGGAGGACAGTTGGAACTTCGTTAGTAGAAGGGATGGGAGTGAAGTACATAAAAAAGCTCAGGTACAATAAAAATTGAAGTAAAAATAAAATGATGTCCCTGTAGTAGGGCCTGCGGTACTGTAAAAGAATTGTATCTCATCCTCTTTAAGTGTTGAAGTCATGGAAGTATGGTAATTCTACCTTTTTAAGCCAAAAGTATGTAGGCGACGATCAGCAGAAATTTATCCCTGAATGAAAGAGATTAGGTAAAATTCTATATTTCTCAGTCACAACAAAAATTGATCTCTGCTATAGTCTGATATCAGAAAGAATGGATACGATATCTGAGATAAAGAAAATGCCATTTTCTTTTGCTTGCTATGTTAACGAAACGTCTTCAAGTCATGCGGATTAGATATACTGCATAGAATGCTAAATGTTTGTCTTAATTTTGTGCAAATGAATCGATTTGTAAATTGCGAAATATAAATTGAAGGGATGATATCAAAAACCGGACAAGTCCAAAATATTAATTTTTCGGAAAACTAAAAAAATCTGTCCCTCATGTTCCTCATACAATAACATAATCTGACATGTTTTATATAGATTTATCACACATCTACAAACTTTGGTAAAAAGTTTCACTGTTCTCCTTTATACGATTTCTTGGAAATAAAAAGAACACATTTGGACATACTCACTTTTTGCAGAAAACTTTATATGTACACACATTAATTGAGAAAAAGTAGACTATATATATTAATTTTTAACAAAAGAATGTGCCCTCAATGAGGGTGACCATAAAGATCCAGAATAAAAGCACTACAGAATAACTTAGAAAGACAAAAATATTAAATACCGAAATTGTTTAGTAAAAAATCCAGAGAAATGCAAACCCAATAGGATCATCAATGGCCAAAATATAAATGGTAATGTAATATTTCGATTGAATCCTTAAAAATATTCAATACAATTGTTTGAATTTTAAAAAATCGGAGACCGAATGCTTTTAAAATATTACAGTACATGTGAATTTAGGAAGTGTGCCACGTGCACCAAACAAAAGACCAGAAAAACTCCACTGACTAGTGGGAATGTTATACTTCTCACTTAGGTATGGGATGCAGGACACATACATGGTTTTCTTTTCCTCATCAACGTGCTGTGCCTGCAGGGCATCCCTCTCAAACCGGATTGTAGGATCAAGAACTGTTTCCTTAGATTGAGTCCTGTGGATGGCTACAATATCTACTCTTCTGTTCGAATCTAAGAATGAAACGCAGTGGATCTCCTCGTGTACCTCCCATCCACAACGCTTGAGGACATCAGCAATACCGGTCCTGGCCTTATGGTATCGATTGTTGCGCAGCAGCTCCGTTTTTCGACAGAATCCCAACACGTGACCAAGAGTTTCCGTCTCGTTGCAGCCAGGATGGCGACAACGGGTTGTGTTGAAACTTCTGCCGGGCACAGATCTAACAACAGATAGATTGCTGAACATGTTTTATTCATATTGTCAACTGTATCAACATACAGATAAATACTTTACAAGTGTTTTATTAAATTGAAGACTTAATGTTGAAATGGTTTCCCGAACAAGGGAGACAATAATGTTATGTTTATATTTTTCTCTTTCTAATTTGTGTTCTTCAGTCATTGAATTTTTGGCACGTCAAGTATATCAAGTACCGAATAAATAATTATTCTAATAACAACACAATAAACTATGCTCAATCAAAAAATGTGAAATATATTATTATTATTATTATTATTATTATTATTATTATTATTATTATTATTATTATTATTATTATTATTATTATTGGCGGCCGGGTAGCTCAGTTGGTAGAGCAGCTGGCTACGGACTGGAAGGTCCGGGGTTCGATCCCAGGTGGTGACAGGATTTTTTATCGTTGCCAAACTTTCAGAACGGCCCCGAGGTTCACTCAGCCTCCTATAAAATTGAGTACCCGGTCTTTCCCGGGGGTAAAAGGCGGTCAGAGCGTGGTGCCGACCACACCACCTCATTCTAGTGCCGAGGTCATTGAAAGCATGGGGCTCTACCTCCATGCCCCCCAAGTGCCTTCATGGCATGTTACGGGGATACCTAAAACCTATTATTATTATTATTATTATTATTATTATTATAGTTATTTTTACTCATCACGCCCAATGCTATTATCATCTTCTGCCTCCTCAACATTCTCCTCATTCTTGCTTTTCTGAATCTGGTTCATTTTGAAAAAAAAAAAGTTATGGTTAATTAGACGACGCTCACAACTGCCGAGATTATAATGCGTCGCCGGTGTGCCGGAGTTTTGTCCCGCAGGAGTTCTTTTACATGCCAGTAAATCTACTGACATGAGCCTGTCGCATTTAAGCACACTTAAATGCCACCGACCTGGCCCGGGATCGAACCTACAACTTCGGGCATAGAAGGCCAACGCTATACCAACTATGCTACCGAGGCCGACTGTATTTATGTATTTTAGTAGGTTATTTTACGACGCTTTATCAACATCTTAGGTTATTTAGAGTCTGAATAAGATGAAGATGATAATGCCGAAAGTTATCCAGCATTTGCTCATATTGGGTTGACGGAAAATCCCGGAAAAAACGTCAACCAGCTAACTTGCCCCGACCGGGAAATGAACCCGGGCCACCTGGTTTCACGGCCAGACTCGCTAACCATTACTCCACAGATGCTGTGTGTATGTATGTATGTGTGTGTATGTATGTATGTATGTATGTATGTATGTATGTATGTATGTATGTATGTATGTATGTATGTATGCATGTATGTATAATCTTTGGCGAATGTAATATGAGTTGTATGTTTACAGTAAAAGTCAGGAATATTCTACTTCTAATTTTTGTCCTTTTTTCTTTTTTCTGTACATAATTATTAAATTACGAAACCGAGTCACGCTTCAAACTAACGGACTGTAAACTTTGGAAATCCAATAATTGCCACGAAAATAGGAATAATTAATTACTTCTTCTTTTGTTAACTCTTTCCGGAAACAGGTGGCATAAATAAAAACTTAATGCCTCAACAATAATAAATGACAGATCTCAAGGCCGACTGGTGACATTCTAGCAACATCCTTCGTAATTACGCAGTGACTTGTTTTTAAGGATTCTTAACTATTTCGTTTTGTCGCAGAAGAATGCTACGCCAACGGAAATGTCTCAATTTTTTTGAACAGCATAAAATGTAATTATAACTGTTCATTTTATTTATATTTATGTGCTTTTATACTCCGCGTTGTCAAGCTGCGTCATATACAGAGTGAACCGTAAGAAACGTCATTAATTTCAGGGGATTATTCTTCGAGATATTTCAAACAAAAAAGTTAAATACAATTTTGTTCGTTTTTCGCTTCCTTTTCGATTTAAAATTGTTTTATACAAAACATTTCATAGCGTGTCTTTAGATAGCAATTGATTGAATTCCCAATATGCTCAGTCAGTTTCAAAGAGCAGTGTATTATGATAATAAATTATTGAAAGCATTTTGGTTTTGTCCCTTAAATGTGTAGAAATTTGATCGAAAGAAACTATTCGTTCTGCAAAGCTATTTTACAACGTTACATTTACATCTGTATATTTAGAGCACAAAACTTAAATTCTTTCAGTACTTTATTATCGTAATATACTGCTCTCTTAAATTGACTGAGCATATTGGGATTTAAATGAATGGATTTCCCAAAACAAGCAATGAAATGTTCTATATAACAGATTCTTTGTATTGAAAAGGAAGCAGAAACAAGTTAATTTGCATTAAACAGTTTTGTTTGAAATATCTCTCACGTCACATGTTTTTTGTTCATTTTCCTTTTTTCATCTCCGTGGTTATGAATGAAAATATGAAATCAAAATTTGAAATTTGGCCACTGGTATTTTATCTCCCGCTTCTCTCAATCACTCTTTTAGATACACACTTTGACCGATATTTACAAAAAATTTGCATACTTAGCCTTCACAATCAAGGAAAAATATAGGCTACATTAAAATACGGACTGCCCTGGGGTGGCTGAGTGGTCAGACTTTCAGAACATAATGCAGGTGGCCCGGTTCGAGTTCCGATCAGGTCTAGGAATTTTTATTGAAAAATCCATAGTAACACTTGTGGCGGACAAAGTCGCAGTTGAATTTTTTCTCGGGGTTCTCCCGTTTTTCCCCATATTAGGCATCTACATCATTCAGTCACCATTTCTCTATTTCGTTATCATTCCATAGCAATTCCCGATAGCCGGCTGGC
This sequence comes from Periplaneta americana, assembly GCF_040183065.1. Lineage (NCBI taxonomy): Eukaryota > Metazoa > Arthropoda > Insecta > Blattodea > Blattidae > Periplaneta > Periplaneta americana. The sequence goes on from NC_091121.1 coordinate 162,550,356, forward strand.
GACGCACGGAGAGGGCTGGTCTAGAAACGAGTAGGGTTGCCTGCTCGAACCTTAGTGTAGTCAGCCGGTGTGGTTTTGGGAATGCGCCTAGCTTGAGGGTTAGCGCAGTAGATAGTAACAGGTCATAGTTATGGATCATATTGTTCCCTCTCCCGTAAATTTTATTTCATTCCAAAATATGGACTGTGCTAAGTATTGTAAGTACGCACTAACCATTTTATATTAACTTACATATTAATCTCTGTTATGGGGAGTGGTTTGATTTTACTTATTTCAGACGAGGAGGGAGCAAGCTAGTATGTAAGAACGGTTGTGCAAGGTACGTATGGTCAAAAGACCCGTACACTGGACTTAAATGTAAATTCTGTACGTGTATTATGTATGAGTAATGGTTGAATAAAGCTATATCTAACTTAAACTACTCATCTAACCTTAATTTTTAATTTTCCTAAAAAATTTCATATTTTATTTTTATGTCACCTGAAAGCTTGAACTTTTTAGTTTTCAAAAATATATCAGTTTTGTCTCTATGATGTTTGGTTAGTTAATCAGCTGAGTTTTTATTGACCGAAAACAATCTGTCTTTAAACCGGAAGTGCAGGTCTACAAGTGTCAATTCGTCACATTCAGTCAATTTTATATATTTTTCGTGTAATAACAATACGAATTTGGCGGTAGAGTTTGACTGTATTATTTTTCATATAGTCAGGAAGCTGTGTGTTTGGTTTTACAATTTTTCATACCCTCAGGTTGTAGATGATTTTTCTCTATTTTCAGTTTTACAACATTTTACAACACTAATGTTAACACAAAGTACACTTAGAATTGAGATATTTTAAACATTCTTGCACCAAAATAAAGCTGATTGATGTAGCTAAGTCTTAAATTGCAAACAGTGTCCTACTGCTGAAGAAAGTTAATTTAAAACTCCAAGATCTTAAATTTTTATTTTTATGTTTGAAATTCCCAAAAAATAAAATGATAATTTTCCTGAATTTATGTTTTTAAAAAAAAAAAAAAAAACTGGTCACGTAATCATTCTGTTGATCCAAAAATCCCAAAACAAGTCTTCATAGAAAATCAAAATTTGGTGGCAATTTTGACCCCTGGGGCCTCAAAATTTTAAATTTTATTTTTAATTCAGATATAGAAATATTTACTTACTTACTTACAAATGGCTTTTAAGGAACCCGAAGGTTCATTGCCGCCCTCACATAAGCCCGCCATCGGTCCCTATCCTGTGCAAGATTAATCCAGTCTCTATCATCATATCCCACCTCCCTCAAATCCATTTTAATATTATCCTCCCATCTACGTCTCGGCCTCCCCAAAGGTCTTTTTCCCTCCGGTCTCCCGACTAACCCCCTATATGCATTCCTGGATTCGCCCATACGTGCTACATGCCCTGCCCATCGCAAACGTCTGGATTTAATGTTCCTAATTATGTCAGGTGAAGAATACAATGCGTGCAGTTCTGCGTTGTGTAACTTTCTCCATTCTCCCGTAACTTCATCCCTCTTGGCCGCAAATATTTTCCTAAGCGCCTTATTCTCAAACACCCTTAACCTATGTTCCTCTCTCAGAGTGAGAGTCCAAGTTTCACAACCATATAGAACAACCGGTAATATAGCTGTTTTATAAATTCTAACTTTCAGATTTTTTGACAGCAGACTAGATGATAAAAGCTACTCAGCCGAATAATAACACGCATTTCCCATATTTATTCTGTGTTTAATTTCCTCCCGAGTGTCATTTATATTTGTTACTGTTGCTCCAAGATATTTGAATTTTTCCACCCCTTCGAGGAACAAATCTGCAATTTTTATATTTCCATTTCGTACAATATTCTGGTCACGAGACATAATCATATACTTCGTGTTTTCGGGATTTACTTCCAAACCAATCGCTTTACTTGCTTCAAGTAAAATTTCCGTGATTTCCCTAATCGTTTGTGGATTTTCTCCTAACATATTCACGCCATCCGCATAGACAAGAAGCTGATGTAACCCGTTCAATTCCAAACCCTGCCTGTTATCCTGAACTTCCCTAATGGCATATTCTAAAGCGAAGTTAAAAAGTAAAGGTGATAGTGCATCTCCCTGCTTTAGCCCGCAGTGAATTGGAAAAGCATCAGATAGAAACTGACCTATACGGACTCTGCTCTATGTGTCACTGAGACACATTTTAATTAATCGAACCTGTATGTTTCACTGAGACACATTTTAATTAATCGAACTAGTTTCTTGGGAATACCAAATTCAATAAGAATATCATATAATACTTCCCTCTTAACCGAGTCATATGCCTTTTTGAAATCTATGAATAACTTATGTACTGTACCCTTATACTCCCATTTTTTCTCCATTATCTGTCGAATACAAAAAATCTGATCAATAGTCGATCTATTACGCCGAAAACCACACTGATGATCTCCAATAGTTTCATCTACGTACGGAGTTAATCTTCTCAAAAGAATATTGGACAAAATTTTGTACGACATCAACAAAAGTGATATTTCTCGAAAGTTACCACAGTTGGTTTTGTCCCCCCTCTTAAAATAGGTACAATTATGGACTCCATCCATTGTTCTGGTACAATTTTCTTTTCCCAAATAGCAAGTACAAGTTTATAAATTTCGCTATATAATGCAATTCCATCCTCTTGTATTAATTCTGCTGGAATTTGATCGATACCTGGAGAGATAATTTTTCAGATTTTCTATCGCAATTTCGACTTCTGAAAGCGTGGATGCAGGTATAAATGGCTCAGCGGTTTGTATTTCAATTTCGTCCCGATCATTTGTATTTGGCCTCTGTACATTTAATAGTTGCGCAAAATAGATTTTCCATCTGTTTAGGATTGATGGAGAGTCTGCAAGCAAGTCACCATAAAAAATAATATTCTCCATTTCTATCACATTGAATTTTTCAAAATATTTAAAAATGTCGAAGACATTCCAAAAAAAAAAGTAAAAAAAAAAGAAGCAATGTACAGTATAATGTAGGCTATATCAGGCCTGAAGGTATTAATGGGAAGAGATAGGGAAAAACTGTTTTCACATCTTATTCTGTGCTCTTTTGGGAGTAAGACAGTGAAAAAAAATTGTTGGAACATAAAAACTCTGGGCCGAGGACTAAATCAGAAAAATTTAAGTTTTTGCTTAAAAAAATATTTCCTGGTCCCCCAAATATTTTAGGGATTTATCTTGTGTAAAAATCCTTAATTTTGTGTCAAGTAATCAGGGAAAAATGAATTGAAAAAATTGGATAAAATGCACATTTTTCTCCCAAGATAAGTACCTTAAACAGGTAGTAGGCCTATATAAAGAAAAGTATAAAATGTATACTCATATGTGATTAAAATAACCTATTGCGTTTTACTTCTTGCTCTTCAGATAGACTCTCTAGTTGCGAAGTGCACTACGCTATAAACTTCCTATCGGCTACGTCACAGGTTGAGATCCGTTCTGCCCCATCGGTGCCACAGAGTGCGTGTGTGCAGAGCAGTATATTACAATGACGGCAGAATTAAAATACAGCTTATTAATATGTCTATACGTTACAGAACTGATTTATTGCGTGAGTACAGAGTACAGCTATCTGCACTCGCGGTGTATGTGGAATAAAGACTGCCGCGAATGTGTATAAAATATAGTAAGAAAAAGGTAATATATTTCAAGAAATTTACAGTCCAATCACGATTCACCTGAAATTTTTAACAGGCACGCCCCTAATGTTTGTGGTTTCTCGTAAACAGAACTTCAATCTCAAAGCGAATGCCGAATTGGGCGTATTACTTTCTTAGGTATTGGCTTCGACTCCCGAGGCACATATTTTAGCATTCGTTATTTTTGTCAAAGTTAATTATATGGTTTGTTATTCTAGATGTCACTTTATTTGGAGTCCGTGTTAATTGATGTGGTACATATTTTAGACCTACAGCTTAATCGTTGTTCCATGATAATGATAGGAGATAAAATATTCTCACAACATCCTAATTCTTCCTTTAGATAAGGATTTTTATTCTGTTATCTTATGTGCTCAGTTACCCATCTGTCTAGTTGTCTGGCTTTTCAAAGGCCACACCAGAAATGGATTCATGCACATTGACCCATTGTGCATACCATATGCGATTGTTCCAATTTGATAGGTGGCCTGGGTGCCATTTGTGAAACCGATGGTGACAAGTGGACCCTCCTGCTTCAAGCCTGATCCCATCCTGAGATGAATACCTGATATTCCCCAAAGCTCGGAGCCCCAAACTCATTCTGTATCAAGATCGGAAACCTTTAGGCCTATTACATACAATACTTAAGGTATAAGCTACATCGACTCTTTTAAGATAAAAATTCACATTTTTTCCTTAATGTCTTTCAAACTTTGGTGACGTGATTCTTTGGAGTAAACCAAGTAATTTATACAATTCAAATTTGAAAATGGAATTTGGGGCCCAAAGAAAAGTTTTTCTTTGAAAACATATTAATACAATTTTGAACCGACTTAACTCCATTAGGAATTGACGAAGGGTAAAACTTCTTTCGCCAAAATGATCCCCTGCGTATGAAGAATGTTACTTAAGTTATTTTGAACCATTCAAAAGATATGCCACATTATAACAGGGTGTTTCCGGGTTAGTGTTAAAAACTTTCAGGGATGATGGCGAAGGGCACATGTATCAATTTGAGATCAGGAACCCTGGTCCGGAAATGACTGAGTCGAAAGCTATAAGCAAAAATAGTTGTGTGGAAATGGAATAAGTTTATTCCTCTGTACACCTTATTGATGTATATTTAACTGTACATCTTACACATAGACTACTGTATTCATCTGACGTTGTTTACGTTGTCTACTTACAGTATTCCATTCAGTGCGCTGTCTGAGGGGTGGGGGCAGGAAACTACACTAAAGCAATGCAGATAGCGTAATGTGTAACGGACATGGTCGGTCCTGATATGCACGTCTGTAGACAGCAGTGTATGTGTACAAGTTGCAGTGTCCAGTCGATCAGTTCTAGTGAAATGGAGGAGTACACGAGAGCGGAATAAGCAGACCTGATTTTCGAATACGGATGAGCCAATGGGAACAGTAGACAAGCTCACGGATTGTATCGTGGCAAGTACCCACGTAGGAGACATCCGGCCCATACCATTTTTCCACCACTGTTCCAAAGGTTAAGGGAAGGAGGGCACGTGGTGCCAAATTACAATTCCATTTCCACACAACTATTTTTGCTTATAGCTTCCGACTCGGTCACTTCCGGACCATGGTTCCTTATCTCAAATTGATACATGTGGCCTTCACCATCATTCCTGAAAGTTTGTAACGTCACCTCTGAAACATCTTGTATAAGCACTTTAAGAAAAAAACCTATATAGTTGTACAGGGACATCATTTTATTTTTACTTGCATTTTTATTGTATCTGCATTTCTGAATGTACTTCACTCTCACCCCTTCACTAATGTCCTTGCTCCCGGCAGACACACAAACTTACGGCCGCTGTTGCATTCGAAGTCTTCAAGCAGTGAAGTAAACACTGCAGTGTATAGTGTGTTTCATAAATATGGTTGCGTTTTCTATAGAAGAAAGAACCTATAATAATAATAATAATAATAATAATAATAATAATAATAATAATAATAATAATAATAATAATAATAATAATAATAATAATAATATCGTACTAAAAATTATGTTCAAGAAACGATAAATTCAATTTCAGAGAATATGCTTCAAAATGTTTTTAATAATATGCGTAAAGAATTGAAGCCTGCATTGTAATGAACGGCAACCATTTTCAGCAACTTGTTTAAAAATTCAGATTAGCTTATTTTGAATTGAGGTGGCTAGAAGCAAAAGAATGCTAGTGACATTTGTAATAACATGAGTTAAGTGCATCCAGTGTAAGCAAAAGTATCTAAAATTTTAGTGGCAAAGGGATATTTTAATCGCATCACACATTAAAATTTAAATAAAAATTTCACCGATTTTAGGAAAGCTTACATATTTAAACCCCATTTTCTCAAAAGTAACTTAAGTGCACTTACAGCCCTTTACTTATGACCCCCTCAATTTAAATGCACTTTCTATATTTTATGTTAACACCGATAATTAATATGCTAAATAAAGTAGACATTATATAACGAACATAGCCGCCTGAAAAGTTGAGTTTTTGAAAAAAAAATATTACTACTGTACTGTATTTTGATAAATTCCGTAAAAGTGATCATCAAACTGAAAATCGTAATATCGTATTTCCCTACAACATAAATGGATACACTAATTTTCTCTCCTCCTATACCTAGTAAAATGATTTGTTTACATATTGCACTAGTAACATCAAACTCCTGTAATGGAAGGGGGCAACAGTATTTCCGAGTATAGCCAGGTTAATGTTAAAAATGTTGGTAAAAATAAAGTGATGTCCCTGTATATTTTTTCGATAAAATAATTATAATGGTTTGAAAATAATAATTTTAGTTTACAACACAGCGACATGTTTAAGCTTTAATTTGGTACTTCAATGAAGTGTTTTGTCAAATTTCATGTCTACTTTTTGTCCGTCGGAAGGATAATAGATGTAGGAGAAATAAATGTAAAATAGGAGAAAATGGACACTGAAGATGGTGTAATGCAGTAGTGTCAGAGTTGTAAGCTCCAAAACCAGTTGTGGAGCTAGATCGGAGCGTGAACTTGCACGCAACCAGTCTAGTGGAGCGCTCCGCTCCGTTTAGTCTCTGACAACGCTGGTGTAATGAATAGAAAGTATAGTGCACTTCTATTATAAATTCTCAATTATGAAATTATTGAGATATACAAGTTATATATATTTTTTTAAACTAGAAGAAATGAGCTTCCAGATGGGGCAAAAACATTATTTACCAAAATTTCGAAGAAATCTGACATTTCTAGATTCGATGTATACCTAGTCTAGGTCTATTTTTATTGTTTGTTTCTTGGGTTGTTTTACGACGCTGTATCAACATCTAGGTTATTTAGCGTCTGAATGATATGAAGGTGATAATGCCGGTGAAATGAGTCCGAGGTCCAGCACCGAAAGTTACCCAGCATTTGCACGTATTGGGTTGAGGGAAAACCCCGGAAAAAACCTCAACCAGATAACTTGCCCCGACCGGGATTCGAACCCGGGTCACCTGGTTTCGCGGCCAGACGCGCTGACCGTTACTCCACAGGTGTGGACTATTTTTATTGTTGTAGATGATAGGTTAAATGAAGGGGTGGTGAAAATAGTTTCTGCAATGGAAAATACTCAGCAATATCAGCTTCTTGAAGAAAATTCTCACTACGCGATGGTCAGGGATCCAACTGGGACCATTCTCGTCATCCATCACACTGCCCGGACAGGAGGTCCAAATCTGTTGTTGTTGTGGTTCTTCATCATCATCATCATCATCATCATCATCATCTTGAGAGCATCAGTTTTAGGGGCCTTAATGTTCGGTCCTGAGAAACTCAGCAACGCAAGTGTTCCTCATCTATCCATCTTGATTTCGGGTATTCTAAGCCGCGTTTCTCCTCAGCTCTTTTTTTAAGTATTGTTCATGCTAATCAAATTTCTTGTAATAGAGGCAATGATTAGGATTAGACAAAAGCGTAAGTTTAATGCTATGCTAAAATATTGATTTTGTGATAGATTTCCACGTTTGATATAGATTAGTGTTTTTAGTGGTTTATTTTATGACGCTGTATTAACTCATAATTCTTAAAACAGACTTCTAAATTTTTAATTTTACTTCATTTTCTACTACTTGTAATTTTAGAACAAGAACAAAAATGTTTTTATTACAATAGTTAAATCGTAAGATTATATATTTTTAAAACCAAATACATTAAGGGGAGAGGATGGTATTTTTGATGAAAAATTACTAAATTAAAAAAATATATATTCTTTAAAATACTCTGTGATATGTGTGATCGCCATTTTTAAGCTTCCTGCATTATGGATTTTCAAATCACTCGCCCACTTTTATTGTTGTTTCCGGTAAATTAAATTTTAATTTTTTTTTCTTCAAAATACCCTTTGATATATGTGGAATGCATTGCATAACATTTTGTGGGTATTTGTGCCCTTATCGGATGTTGAGACTTCATTTTTAAACTTCCTGCGCTATGGATTTTTAAATCACACGCCCGCTTTTATCGGTTTCCAGTAAGTTCATTTTTTTTTTTGCTACATTGCCAGACAAAATGGATATAATTTCTGAACTATTAAAGATACATGCATGAAATTTAGAACACACATTCTTTAGACTATTAGGAAACGTTTCTATGTAACAGAATTTTGTTAATTGATTCAATTTAAAAAAATACGTCCGTTTGTTTGCAAGAAAGGAAATCAGAAAATTGTTACTAAATTTTAATTTTTTATTTTACAAACGTAGGGACTAATATCAAAATTCTGTTACAGACAGTTTGTAGAACATACTTTTGCAAGTATATTGCAAAAACTGTTTGAATCTATCTTTAGAAACGGTTTAGATATATCGATTTTAGTACAATCCTGCATTGGCTATATTTTTTTCAAATTAGGGCCCCCAAATAATTTCTTTTCAAAATATTTTTATTTTGTTGAGTTGCCACAGCTATGAGATATCTACATACAAAAAATTAATAATTTACACCAAATAGGAAAAAAGTTAAAAAAAAAATACCATCCTCTCCCCTTAAGTTTTCAATTCATATTTGAGAGAATCACATAACTCAATTTATAATTTTAATAAATAAAGTAATCAATTATAAACCAGTCGTGTGATTTAGCATATCTAATGTAATACTAAAATAGTTTACATTACATATAATAATTGTGTAAACGTTTTCGCCTTTGTGGCATCTTCAGACATTGGGTGTTGCGATATCAAGTAAAATTTGATGTCGTAGCACCCAATGTCCTAAGATGCCATAAAGGCGAAAACGTTTACACAATCACTGTACGTAATGCAAATTATTTTAGTATTACGTTGATTATGATAAGTCATACGACTGGTTTATAATTGATTATTTTATTTATTAAAATTACATATACAGTAACATTTCTTCTTGAGTCGCTACGATATCATCTAGATACTTTGGTTTTTCTATTGACCACTATTATACTCACTCACATTACGGCACTCTTTGAGCGTGTGGTCAGCACGATACATTACAGGAAAAGTAAAGAAAAGGGATAAACACTCAGTTCTATGGAACGGAGATTAGTTTCCACCTGTGCAAGGAATCGAACTACGGACCACTTGGTTTGGAAGCTCACACGCTATCCACTGAGTTACAATGTCGGTCAAATAAGCAACACAGGAGAAAGAACCACGGGCTTGCGGAAAACAATTCAGAGTGGATCAACCGGGATTTTAACGAAAAATGTGTAGTCCGATTCGATTTAAGATTATTCAAGTTGCAATCTTTTACTTTATAGCAGAAGACGGTTTTATTATTTTTAATCTATCTATTACATTTATCTAGGTTACATCGGTGTGAAACATAAGGCCATAAAAAAGGATGTGCCTTCACCATAAAAGAAAAAAAAAATCGCCTTTAAAGGGACGTGTCAAAGAAAACGTGTAAACACAGGAAACCATTTGCACAGCGCATATTGTATGGAATGCAGCGAGCAAAGGTAAACAGGATGTTGTAAAAATATCGGAAGATAAAGGAAGTGGGCTCTCCATAAGAGCTTATAATAGGGGTTATTTTAATTATAGATACTGTACCAAAGTCGCAAACCAAACAAGCGTTGCAAAAAGCTAATACCAAGTTCAAGGCACGTGTTGAGAGCTGGAATCAGGGTGTGGTTTCAGGTAGACATGGAGAAACCTTTACTAATTAGAAGACACCGCTTCCCCCAAAGGAATTTTCGAATTTTACTTGTCTCGAGTCCCAACTTGTTATAATTTGCGTCCTCCATCGGGCCGCCCTGTAAACTGCACATATTAACAGGAGACAGTGTTTCAAGAACAACTGCTTCTCCGAGACGCAATAAGTCAAAACAGCATCGGAATACAAGGTCTAATTACGCCGGGCCGCGGTGAAGAAGTCACGTGCTCCAAGAATTCGAGTCTCTAAATAGCAGGTGATTGATCGTCCTGGTTGAGCGAGGTTGGTGGTCTGTGTTTGCAGACTCCACTCGCGGCAACGCTCCACTTCACACCGTTTAGCATAATTATCATTCAAGATACCGAAAAGGAACTTAGTAGTAGGTACTCACAACTGTATTAATTTGAATAGTAGTAGCAGCAGCACTAGTGATAGGAACAGTGGCGTACAAGGATAGTACTGTAGTAGTAGTAGTAGTAGTAACAGTAGTATAGTAGTAGAAGCAGTAGCAATAATAGTATAGTAGTAGCAATAGTAGTAGTAGTAATAAAAGAAGTAGTAGTAGTAGTAGTAGTAGTAGTAGTAGTAGTAGTAAAAGAAGCAGCAGCAGTAGTAGTAGCAGCAGCAGTAGACCTAGTAGTAGTACAGAGGTGTGCAAATTATTAGAATAATCTTAATTTTAAAGGTTTTTTAATAGTTCCTTCACAAATATTCATTGAATTGATGAATATTGGTATTTAATATTACTATAGTGATGTAGGATATATTTACTACTAACAATGCCGGAAAGCATTGTTGTACATTGGTATTTTTCTTATTTTACAATTGTTATGGGAATTCAGAAATTATTATATTATGTTGGTGGAATTGGAAACTTAAAAAATTAATTAAGAAATGCTTTAAACAAATTGTTCTTTGCGTTTACATTGTTGTGAAGGTTCAAATGAACGTATACATCTGTTTTGTGCATATAATTTTTTATGTTTCAATTCCGCCAACATAATATAATAATTTCTGAATTCCCATAACAATTGTAAAATAAGAAAAATACCAATGTACAACAATGCTTTCCGGCATTGTTAGTAGTAAATATAGCCTACATCAGTATATTAGGCCTAATATATACCAATATTCATCAATTCAATTAATGTTTGTGAAGGAACTATTAAAAAACCTTTAACATTATGATTATTCTAATAATTTTCACACCTCTGTAGTAGTAGTAGTAGTAGTAGTACTAGTAGCAGCAATAGCAGTAGTAGTAGTATAGTAGTAGAAGTAGCAGTAGTAGTAGTAGTAGTAGTAGTAGTAGTAGTAGTAGTAGTAGTAGTAGTATTATAGTAGTAGAAGTAGCAGCAGTAGCAGTAATAGTAGTAGTAGTAAAAGAAGCAGCAGCAGTAGTAGTAGCAGCAGTAGACCTAGTAGTAGTAGTAGTAGTAGTAGTAGTAGTAGTAGTAGTAGTAGTAGTAGTAGTAGTAAAAGAAGCAGTAGTAGTAGCAGCAGTAGACCTAATAGTAGTAATAAAAGAAGCGGTAGTAGTAGCAGCAGTAGGCCTAGTAGTAGTAGTAGTAGTAGTGGTGGTGGTGGTGGTGGTGGTGGTGGTAGTAGTAATAGTAGTAGTAGTAGTAGTAGTAGTAGTAGTAGTAAAGGCTGTGTGATGTATCTTGTCTCACTGTGAAAAGAGAGAGAAAAGGAGATATGTCTTACTTCGTCTGTGTTGTTATGGCGATGGGGGAGTGGAGCGGTGCCGTCCATCGATCCAGTGGCGGAAAGGACTAGTTGATACATTCTGTAGCGCAAAATAAAATAACAAAATATCTCTCTTCGTACTGTGTAGTTCCGTCACTGAGCTTGTCTTTCAAGAAACTGAGTTCCGGCAGCCTGTACAATAACAATATTTTGAAAGGAATCCTGAAAATTTACAACCCTCCTATAATCTCCACCCTCATTTGAAGGGACTTGGTTTTGTTGCTACTGAGACAAGATAAACCTTACTAGTAGTAGTAGTAGTAGTAGTAGTAGTAGTAGTAGTAGTAGTAGTAGTAGTAGTAGTAGTAGTAGTAGTAGTAGAAGCATCAGTAGTAGTACTACTACTACTACAACTACTACTACTACTACTAGAAGCAGCAGCAGTTTGATAATATACGTACTGTCCGTTACCCAGGAGAAGACGAGGGGCAAGAATGTGACCTTGACTATCGCTGCTGATTATTATAAACATCGCTCAGATAAGCATCCCAGTAGCCAGGTTACTACTCGTGCAGGAAACATGAGTAACAATGCGTATGGAAATTAAAGCTAAGTTGAACAGAAGGAGACCTAATGTTTCCGCTTACTACATTATAAATATTGACAAGTTGTCATACGTTATCTGTTCACATCCCTTCCCCCTCAGTCCGCTCTCGTCTTCTCCTGAGTCACCGACAGTAGCATACATGAAGACCAGCTGCTGTAACGTGAACTGCATTGCCACGAACTAAACTCAACTGAGCTGAAAACATATCTGGTGTATAATAATGACATAACCTTGACGCCCCTTCAGCCTGTGTTATCTGTCCATATTACGCAACACAAAATCATTCGATACTTGATTCTGAGGAAATGTACAAACATTTCTTTTGCAATGCCATTTGGTGTGTATAACAGCAAACGACAGACAGTAGACAGTAGGACTATTTGCGTCAAAAAATTTAACTTTTTTATCTGCCCCCATCAGAATGTTTGTCAGCCTCAAAAAGAATCTCATTCAAACTTTAGTGATGCCCGAATTCGATTATTGCGATTATCTATTCGCGAATCTAAATACTTATCTTGCCCATAGACTACAGCGTGTTCACAATATCTGCGTTCGATTCGTTTGTAACATTAGAAAATTCGATCATATAACAACGTCATTAGAACTGTTGTCTTGGAATCCACTTATAGAAAGAAGACTCTTCAACTCCCTCTTATTACTATTTAAAATCATCTACACCTTCACACCCTCTTACCTAGCATCTCGTTTTGATTACCTTTCACTACCTCAAACCCGGAACATGTATCTTCTCTCTATTCCTCTGCACAGAACATTCTTCCACTCATCATCTTTCAGCATATCGGTTCAACTCCTCTGGAATTCTCTCCCTGACATGTCGGAGATTGCCGGACAATACCAAAATTCAAATTTAAACCAAAGAATCACATTCTAGTTCATGGAATTACCACAGTTTAGTATATACAGTTGCGAAGCTCAATACTTACTAAATATGCAAACATAGACAGTTGAAATATGCATCCATAGATCGTTGCTAGCCACCAGGATCGCTACTATCGCCTCATCACAGACTCTTTCCCTAGCAGACGATAAAATGTATTGTTCTTTTGATATCGTGTTATTTAAAAAAATTAACACCTTCCTTCCACTATTGAAATACGAAATACATAAGATTTATATATTATTTTCATAAAGTATATATTATATTTTATAAACTCACCTTCCTGGATCTTTCGGAAGAAGGATAACTCTGACCTCTTTTTCCTAGAATTTATAGTGCTACAAACGTCTCCTTGTCCCATATTATTATTCAAATTATTGTATTTTAGCCATTTACAGTTATTACAACCGATAACGAACATTTCACAGTTTACACAACTTTTCACAACAATGCGAAATACGGCACAGTTAATGCCTTTTCGATCTAGATCAGGCCGTAATATATGTTCGGGTTTTCTATTTCAGTGTATGGAGCTTATTACATATCATAGCTAAGTTTTATTTAGTGTAATGTGTCCATAAGTTCCCTTTACTTCTTGTTGCATAATAGCCTATGTGGAAGAAATAATTACAAAACTGTGTTATTTTATTGTGAAGAGAATTTTACATGTTAACATAATCTTTTCGCATCAACATTTTAAGTTTAGAATGGAAGCTATTTTGAGGTTTAATAAAAAAGAATTTATATTGTGATTTAATATAGCACATCTACCTTCCTTAATAAAGACAGAAAATTTATCATACCACTCCTATGAAATTAGTGTACGTACGATTGTTACTTCGTCTCTTAGGTAGTAGATAAATACAATAATTCAGTACTCAATTGTAGTATTAAAATATAGACAAATTGAATGTGCGGAGTATCATACATGACATTATGCTTAATTATAATATATAATTCCGACTTTAGGAATATAAGATATAGCCTAGTAAACATAACCTATAATATTTCCATATGAATGGCAGGGCATTGGAGACCACTAAAATTAGACAGAAAGGGGCAATGGGACAGTAAACATGACCTATAATTTCAACATATCTAAATATTCGTGCGGTGCAACTGAAAATTATTGAATCGTGCATAAATGAATGTACAAGAATTTCGCAATATGTAATCGAAATAAAGGCAGGTATTACAGATACGAACAACGTAATTTTCACACCAAAAATAATATTTCATCTTAACTGGCAAGTGGTTTATATCTGAAGTGTCTCATAATCATTGTTTTAAATTTTATTAATGCAATTACACTACATTTTAGAGAAATATATGTTAAGTTACTCTTTATGCATTCCAACTAATTTATATGGTCGAAACGCCGGCCTTCGTGATCAGGTTAAGCGAGTTACATGGTCTGCCTTACGGCCTGTATTAGATCACGATGGCAGTGAGACAGTCTATTGTTCCTAGTACTCACAGCGCTCCAAGCGTCTAGCAACTATCGCGAGAAATGCAAAAAATTATCCCAAGCTTCGCAACTGTATATACTAAACTGTGGAATTACTTTGTCTTGTTTGTATTTTTTTGTATTTATGTGTGATATCTGGTAAGGATAGAAGAGAAGGCATTATGACCTTAATCCTATCAGATTAGATAAATATATAATAAAGAATTACTTGTATAGACCTATTTCTTGAGATATGAAACAAAGTTATTTTAAACATACGTGTAATACAGATCTAGCCACTGTATCAAATACAAAAATAAATAATACCACAATTACATCTAGCAAGACAGTAAAAATCTTAGGAGTATATTTAGATTCAAATTTAAATTTTCAAAGTCAAGTGACCTACATATGTAAGAAAACTTTTTCCATAATTCATTCCCTCAGACACTTAACCGACGTTTTACCTCTCAGCCTTAAAAAGAACCTGATCCTAACTTTAGTGATGCCCCACTTCGATTATTGCGATTCTCTATTCATGAATCTACAGTGTACATACTGATCTTGCCCATAGACTACAGCGTGCTCACAATATCTGCGTTCGTTTCGTTTGTAACATTATAAAATTCGATCATGTAACACCGTCACTAGAATTGTTGTCTTGGAGTCCACTTAAAGAAAGAAAATTCTTAAACTCTCTCTCATTACTATTTAAAATCATCCAAACCTCCACACCCTCTTACCTAGAATCTCGTTTTGTTTACTTTCACTACCTCGAACCCGGAACATGTACCTTCGACTTGAATAACATTTACAACTGGGCGTTAAAGCATAGGATGAAAATAAATGGTTCTAAAAGTAAATCTATAACATTTTGTAAAACCCGAGAGGAAACTAGTCTTAATTACGAATTCAGTGGTGTTGTAATTCCGCAAGAACAATGTTGTAAATACCTAGGAGTGTATTTAAACTCCAAACTTTCTTGGGGAGAGCATGTTGATAATGTTACAGGCAAAGCATGGAGGGCACTTCACTTTATTATGAGAATCTTGAGAAAGGCTAGCCCCAAATCGAGGGAAATAGCATATCTAACATTAGTGCGACCGTTAATGGAATACGGAACTACGTGTTGGGATCCCTATAGAATATATCAGATAAATTCCTTAGAAAGAATCCAGTATAGGGCAGCTAAATTTGTTAAAGGTAAAAGAGAAGATGGGAACGATACGATAAAAGAACTTAAATGGGAAACTTTGGAAAACAGACGTAGGAAAACTAGAATAACATCACTGTATAGAGCACATCTAGGTCAGAAAGCATGGGTAGACATAACTGCTCGGTTAGAAAAGCCAACGTACTATGGTAGGAACGATCATGATTTTAAAATCAAATGTAGGAAACAGAAAACGGATGTAGGTAAATTCTCATTTTTAAACAGAACTATAAATGATTGGAATGACCTACCTGCAGCGGTGTTTGAGGGCTGTCCTTCCTTAAGGAGATTCAAGAATAATTTAAAGAGTTGTGTATAAAGTGAAAATTAAAATTAAGGTGACATTCAACATTTAATTTTTTAAGGTGACATGTATTTATCTAGCCTTACGAGTTTACTTCCTTGGTTTGAATTGTAAATTATTTAAAAATAGCGTGTAAGAGGGCCTTAGACTAGAAATGTTTAGTTTAAATGTAGTTCTGTTTATAAGTATGCATAAGGGTGTAATTATTTGACTTATTTGAACTGTTGTATCAGTGAAGCGAGGTGAGTCAGTGAAGTTATGGTTTTACAGTGCAGGGAACAGTTCCGATCAGTGATAATTTATAGCGTCAATGAAATGTGTTCTATAGTGTCAGTGAAATGTATTACAGAGTGTCAGTGAAATGTGTGCTAAAGTGTCAGTGAAATGCGTCATAGTGCCACTACAGGGAATGAGATGAGAGTAAAGTGAAAGACTATTGAAACTTATGTAGGACCTATGCATAATTATGTAGGTTGTGTTGTAAAAGTAAGTGTTTTATTTTATGTTTTATTATTATTGTGTTAAGTATTCTTATTGTATTGTGTATAAAATTGTATATGTGTTGTAAATTGTATTATGTATTGTAAATTTTATTGTGTATTGCTTATCATTTTAACTGTGTATTGTTAATATTGTATATACCACTGCCACCGGGTGCTTACCCACTTGCAGTGTAACTAAATACATACATTCTCTCTATTCCTCTGCACAGAACATCCTTCTACTCATCATCTTTCAGCATGTCTATTCCACGCCTCTGGAACTCTCTCCCTGACCATGTCAGAGACTGTCGGACAATATCAAAATTCAAATTTAAATTAAAAAATCATATTCTATTTCATGGAATTGCTTGTTGAACACCTGTCAGGTTGCGCAACTTCGGCTTAACCCATGACATATAGTAAATATTATAACTATGCTGTTGTGAAATTGACAATTAATATGTAATGTATTTATTATTATTATTATTATTATTATTATTAATATCAGTTATCAGTTATCACTATCATCATTGCTATCTCTATTTTTCTTGCTTTTTTTTTCTTGTATTAACTTGATGAGAGCTCTATAGTGTTCTTTTGACCCTGTTGACCCTCTATAGGGCTTTAATTTAATTTGTATTATTTTCATCAGTGTTTGTATTTCTTTTTTGTATTTATATGTGCTATCTGGTGGGATGGAAGAGACGGCCTTATGACTTTAATCCTGTCAGATTAAATAAATAAATAAAACTAATATTTTGTCATTGTGTCGAGTTGTTTCTTGTTGGGTCAGGAAACTTTAGCGGATAAGCAAGTGACCGCTGCCAGAGGAAAAACTTTCTTCCATTAGATAAAAACAGCTTCTTTAGAATTATAATTCAATGGAATAAATGAAAATCTGACAATGTGAACTGCATACGAAAATATTCAAAAGAGCAATCAAATTTCTCTTCGTTTAATGTTAAACTTAGCATGCATTCTACGAAGATCTTCTTTGTTGTATTCGTGTAACATTAAGGGATTTTAATGTTATAATATAAAATCTAGAAGACTTTTAAATTAGCCAATTTCCTTAACCACATTATACCTTAAGAGACAGTTATTACTAAATACCCAGTTTAACGTTTAAATATAAGGCTGCTTAAACAGATTCTATGTCGTCTCAAGAAGCTTTTTAGATAACAAATCTTAATAGTCTTAAGAGTTAATTTATTGAGAAATGGTGAATGTTTTGGACAGAATTTATACACCAATAGAGATTAAGTATTAATTAAACTGTAATTGGAATGTGGTACGATAATTTTATTCTTGATCCAGAATCAATTAGATTGTGTATGTCTACGAGAACCACACTATCTGGATTGTTAAAACTTTTACCGTTATTCATGTATTCTCTTTTAATTAAGGTGGAATTTAAGTTTTGGTGAGTAGTTATATCTGAAAAAGCAGCGTAAAAGAAATTTATAAATTTGAAGTAGAATTTATGTCAAATTAATGTAGATTTGTGAACCTGTATTAAGTCAACAATTTCAATTTAGACGTAATTCAGGAAAAGATGGTGTTCGATGTGTTTAGAATACTTAATTATCTCTGAAACAACTTAATATAATGCACCCAATGTTTTCAGAAATAGGTAAGTGTAAATTACAAACATAACGTGTATATAATTGTCATTTATTATCAACACAAACTGGTTTAAGTAGATCAATTTAAGACCTATTTCTGTATATATAGAAAGATGGAACCTGCATTTCCCAATTCCCTTTGAGCTTACGATATCTCGACGTTTTCTTTGTTAATGATAGGCCTATAAGATTAAGTATGAGAGTTTGCATTCATCCTCTGTGCATTTTCACATACTTTTGCAGAAGTTATGATGTCATGTAGTACTACATCAGTTTGAGTTGCCTTGTTGTCAACAAGTATTTATCGGCCAGTCGCGAAGTATGCCATTGATGGGGATGGTACCTTTCAGTCTATTGGGCAGGTTAATACTGCGTTTCTACAGCATGTAGTGTAACAACCATATTGTCTTGTGAACAGCATGCACAAAATGTTCAGGTTATATTACCTCGAGAATAATTTTATTAAGAAATGGAAAATGTAGTTCGCAATCATTAAATTCAAGATAATATCCTGCTGAGTATAGGCCTATATTTACTTAAAAATGGCTTTTAAGTAAAGCAGAAGTTCACTGCCGCCCTCACATAAGTCACCATCGGTTCTTATCCAGTCCCTAGCATCATATCCCACTTCCTTCAAATCCATTTTAATATTATACACTCATCTACGTATAGAAGGAACGGTACTGGCTACCTTTCTTCATTATATCCTGGCCTAGTTGCCTCATAAGTGGTGCCTTCTTGGTATCACTTGTGAAGTTCAGATCTGTCTTCGGATAGTTAACTAAACAACAACAACATCATCTAAGTCTCGGTCTCCCTAAAGGTATTTTCCCTCAGATTTTCCAACTAACACTCTATATCAGGCTTGGAGAACTGGGCGACAATTGTGGCGTTGCGTCACTCATCGAATACGTCACTCACCCCTTCCTTCCATCCCTGCTTCATTGTCTTGGTAGGGGAGGCGATTCGTATTTAGTGTCTGTCTTATGTCATTGCATACGGACCACAGATACGTCATTCAACGCCAGTGGACTGTGGACGGGGAACCAATGCTTTCCCCATGCTTTCCACCCCTCTCTCACCTGTTCTGTACCCCTGCTCTATATACATTTCTGAATTCACCCATACGTGCTACATGCCCTGCCCATCTCAAACATCTGGATTTAATGTTCCTAATTATGTTAGGTGAAGAAAGCAATGTGTGCAGTTCTGCGTTGTGTAACTTCTTCCATTCGCCTGTAACTTCATCCCTCTTAGCCCCAAATATTTTCCTAAGAACCTTATTCTCGAACACCCTTAACCTGTATTTCTCACTGAAAATGAGAGTTCAAGTTTCATAACAATACAAATGAACCGGCACTATAACTGTTATATAAAATCTAACTTTCAGTTTTTTAAAGCAGACTGGATGATAAAAGCTTCTCAATCGATTAATAGAAGGTATAATCCCACATTTAAACTTCACTTAATTTCCTCTCGAGCGCCATTTATATTTGTTACTTTTCCTCACATATATTTGAATTTTTTCACCTTTTCAAAGGGTAAATTTTCAATTTTTTAATTTCCGTTTCGTACTGTGATCTGGTGACGATGATTCATAATCATATACTTATTTTTTTTCGGGATTTACTTCCAAACCTATCTCTTACTTGCTTCAAGAAAAATTTCCGTGTTTTCCCTAATAGTTTGTGGATTTTCTCCTAACGGTTTCCTGGACTTCCCTAATAGCACTCGGATTGCGGATAGAGGAGAAGGCCTCTACTCTATTTCCAACTAAAGATTGAAGTAGACGTAAACAAAACCGAAATGTATTACTCCGCAATCGCAAGCTAGCTACCAAAGCAGCCACCAGGGCGCATTATTTTCAGCAAGTGAGCACGCAGGGCAGCCACCGTCTGATATATTGCAGACATTTCAACACATTCATTGAACTAACCCGTAAAATAGTAGAAAAGTTTTCCGGGCTATGAGGCTGGTCTGTTGGTTGTGAGACCAAACGTTTCGTTCACTGCTGCGGTGAACATCTTCACCACTGAAGATGTTCACCGCAGCAGTGAACGAAACGTTTGGTCTCACAACCAACAGACCACGGCCTCATAGCCCGGAAAACTTTTCTACTCACCACTGAAGATGTTCACCGCAGCAGTGAAGGAAACGTTTGGTCTCACAACCAACAGACCACGGCCTCATAGCCCGGAAAACTTTTCTACTCACCACTGAAGATGTTCACCGCAGCAGTGAACGAAACGTTTGGTCTCACAACCAACAGACCACGGCCTCATAGCCCGGAAAACTTTTCTACTCACCACTGAAGATGTTCACCGCAGCAGTGAACGAAACGTTTGGTCTCACAACCAACAGACCACGGCCTCATAGCCCGGAAAACTTTTCTACTCACCACTGAAGATGTTCACCGCAGCAGTGAACGAAACGTTTGGTCTCACAACCAACAGACCACGGCCTCATAGCCCTGAAAACTTTTCTACTATTGACGCCGGCCGTGAAAACCTACACTCCAATATAACCCGTAAAAGGCTCACAGAGGGTTAATATTTATTATTTCTCTACTGGAAATAGTGGATTTTCATTTTCTGTAGATTCGTGATTAAATGTTATTCTTTGAAGAATGGAGAATTTCTTTAATTCTACAGAAATTTATTTGAGATTGACAGCACTGAATCTCGCACTGTGTTATATCAGCTGTGCTGATGTGCTCTGTGAAGCTGGAAGTCACCTTGTGAGGGATTTAATGCCTATTACGCGTGCGCGTTGCCATAATACACGTTACAATGATTTAACAAGCAATGTCTGAAACTACTAATATAAACATGTTGTTTAAATCGTAAGAAAGTGTTCTTATAAGCATGTTTAATTCACTCGTATTCCATGTATATTATACATTTTATTATTTTAGAAGGAACTATTTTAATATGAGGAAGAAGATGACAAGCATGAGTTTGGAGCCGTTGTGCGTCCAATAGCCAATCAGGAACCATTATGCCACGTGCATTTATTTACATTTACTTCAATCTTTAGCTGGAAAGAGAGTAGATACTGTATAGACTAGAGGGTAGCTGCGAATATATTCAATAAGCAGTCGCGGACAGCCAGTAAAAGATGGTCCTCAAGCTTGGGAGTTAGGTGAAGGGCTAACAATTTCATCATCGTAAAAATGAAGCCTTGTTACGAAACCCCAACATAAACCTCGGAATGAGTATAAGCCTATACTAATAAAAAAATCGTATTTTTGAAATCTTCGTGTGTGTGTGTGTGTGTGTGTGTGTGTGTGTGTGTGTCTGTGTCTGAGCCTGTGTTTTTTTTCTTTTTTTTTTTTTTCCTGGAGACAAAATAGGAATAAATGTTACTATGGGCAATTCTTCTGGTCATAGAAAATACTTTAATATACCTTTTGAGTAATTGTGGTGGGCATGAGACAAAAACCTTCGCCCACAGACCTCTCTTAAATACCTCTATATCCGGAATACATATTCAGTAGCTACATTAGTCGGTCTTATAAAATAATTTATTAGTCGATATTATATTAGGAGTCAATGATGACAATTTCGAGACACGCCTGCCATACATCCTTCCTCGAGGGTCGAGGAAATTCCACAGGCCTATAGGATGCTAGAATTTCATTGCGACAAAGATTCGTTCGGAATATTATACACACCTATCTCTGTACTGCGTTTATGCAAATTGGTTGCCGTCTATTTTTGATACAACGACATCATTCTTTTGAGCTCTCTGTGCGTTTTGTCATCTTATTTTTAGCATGAAGATGGCACATATGTCCTCGCATTTCGCAACATTTAACGTCTTTATCGTGTCACCAGTGACATTTATGATTGAAGTTTTTCTTGACTTATTATCCAGAGACATACACAAATTAAATACTGTAATTTAGTACTTATCAAAATAAGAACATAATTCTCGTTTCCTGTATAGTACAAAAAGTAACTTCATAATTTTGGAATCCTGTTTGGCTCATTTTATACATTTTACTATTAAAATAAATGCTTCAACTTCCATATATATATCAAACATTTAGAAACAATTTGATTTGTACAGGGACATCATTTTATTTTTACTAACATTTTTAATATTAACCTGTCTATACCTTTACAGAACCGGAAACACCGCTTGCTCCCCCCTCCAAGACTGGAGTTCGATGATACTGGCGTAAAACACAAATCACTCTACTAGGTATAGGAAGGAAGAAAAGTAGTTCATCCATTTACGTAAACTAGGAAATATCGCGATTTTGAGTTTGATAATTTTCATTAGGTTTTTCTTTAATCAAAGTACAGTACTGTATTAAGAATAAGTGTTTTTACTCACGAAGTGAGTTATCCATGCGAACGTATTCATTATGCAGTGTATATTATACTGCCTACAGCACATTAGCGACAATATAGAGAAAGAAGTTAAATTGAAAAATAATCATAATATGAATATTTAAACACAATTTTGAGAATGGTGGCCGTTCATTTCGATACAGGCTTCAGTTCTTTTGTGCATATTATCGCACTATAGACTATTGCATCTAATTCCAATTGCCAGTTTCGTCCTTCGTACTAGTAACTCATGTTGAAATAATTCTGTACCTACTCTACGTACTGTAAATTCAATCTTCACTTCTGCCCGACCCGAAAATATAAAATTACTCAGACATGCTATCTACTGTCCGTCCAAGTGGTTATGCCGCAGGATTGTAGAAAGGGAGGAAATCACGTGACAGTTAATTACTTAACGAGGTCCTTTTATTTAAGTTAAATTAAACAGCTGTATAATATTACGTAAACTTCTAATTCCTAAGAGAAATTAATGTTTTCAGAAAAGAGCTAAGACAGCCCAGCTATTACAGAGGGACGAGCAGAAGCAGGTGGGGGAAATAGGGATGCGACGTAGGCAAGCGAACAATACCTGTGCGAAAATATGATTCAATATTGAAAACTCTTTCGTCACTGGAAAACGCGAACATATTTCTGGAACGTACTATACTCAGTAACTCAGTACTGCTTACTATCTGCGGTCTTGGTTCTTTGTGGAGTTAGAACTTCCTTAGTAGAAGGGGTGGGAATGAAGTACATTCAAAAACTCAGGTACAATAAAAATTGAAGTAAAAATAAAATGATGTCCCTGTATATAGAAAGTTTTCGCAAAGGTAAATTGAACTGAATTTTTTAACAAAAGTTACACATTCGGGAACATTGTGACTCGGTGATAATCCTGGTCTACATTGTAGGAACCAGCAGAAATCACCCATCATGCTCGGACTATATTGACTCTGTTACCTGGATTGCATCGTTGATATCTCCTGATGGAATCTATCACCATGTTCGTCACTTACGGCGTCTATGTAACTTTTGTTCATAAATTCATTAATTGAATTGAATAATGCCAAACTATGTCTCTCTGTGAACGACGTTAACTTTATGTATCAATTGTGGTTATTTGTTCAGTGGAACAGTGACTTTCATGAACCTCATAACCATGAAGCGCATTTTCGTTCCCAAACAAGTTAGGAAAGTTATCGGTTAATATACCCTGGAGTTTTAGAGTTCAACCTCTGACCCTAAATGCTTACGTAAGGACGCTACGAAAGGTATAACCTAGCTTCGGTACATAACAATAATAATAATAATAATAATAATAATAATAATAATAATAATAATGGAGCATGACAACTGTAAGTGGGATTGCTACTAAATTGAAATGGTCTGTCCAGCTACTTTTTGACCATTTTAACGCACTAACAGTGCGAAACTACCTCTGTACAAAATATTAGTGCTAAACATTACAGAAAATATAATTAGATCGATAATACTAGTGAACTAGTACATACAATATATATTATAGAGCATAATAGTGAACATTATACACATTAACTGTTAATACTGTATATATAATATATACAATTAATTCATTTAACGAAATCAACTCCGTGACGATGAACAGAAACATATATTCTGAGATTATGAAATTCATATCTTTTACTATAACTGCCAGTAAAAATTTGTTCAAACTAAGAAAATGTTCTTCCTACGTCACATGACGTTACAAACAAAATAATAATAACAAAAATCAATATACAAATTATTAATATTTATATTTTACACAGTATATATAAATAATGACACTCGGGAGGAAATTAAACACAAAATAAATATGGGAAATGCGTGTTATTATTCGGTTGAGAAACTTTTATCATCCAGTCTGCTGTCCAAAAATCTGAAAGTTAGAATTTATAAAACAGTTATATTACCGGTTGTTCTGTATGGTTGTGAAACTTGGACTCTCACTTTGAGAGAGGAACAGAGATTAAAGGTGTTTGAGAATAAGGTTCTTAGGAAAATATTTGGGGCTAAGAGGGATGAAGTTACAGGAGAATGGAGAAAGTTACACAACGCAGAGCTGCACGCATTTTATACTTCACCTGACATAATTAGGAACATAAAATCCAGACGTTTGAGATGGGCAGGACATGTAGCACGTATGGGCGAATCCAGAAATGCATATAGAGTGTTAGTTGGGAGGCCGGAGGGAAAAAGACCTTTGGAGAGGCCGAGACGTAGATGGGAAGATAATATTAAAATGGATTTGAGGGAGGTAGGATATGATGGTAGAGACTGGATTAATCTTGCTCAGGATAGGGACCAATGGCGGGCTTATGTGAGGGCGGCAATGAACCTACGGGTTCCTTAAAAGCCAGTAAGTAAGTAAGTATATATAAATAATTCGTTTATCAAAACCTATCCCATTGCAGTGAACGAAAACATATATTCTGAGGTTATGAAATGCAAATCTTTTACGAACATCACACAAAATTTATTGAAACTAAGAGAATGTTATTTCTACGTCATATGATGTTACAGAGACATATTTATAATACATTACATCATTATTATTTAATGACCCCATGCGTACCTACTTGCAATTCTACCTTGCTTATGAATCCACGTGACGTAATAGATGTAGCTACCAGAAGAAACTACTCGATCGGCTGTACGATTGGGAACGAAAATGCGCTGCCTGCTCATAACGTCCAATTACGGCACAATGCAGTAATTTGTTCCTCTTTCTGCATTCTTAACATTAATTAGTGAGACTTACGACCATATCATGAAGTCGTGGGAGATGAAATGGAGGTTTTTAGAGATAAATCTATTTCACTTTAATCTCTGTCCATTTGACCTTATCTGGAATAGAAGCCTGGAATTAAGTGTTCTCCCTCTCTGTGCATTTTTGTAAACAATATTAGCTGGCAAATAGAGGTCGACAATGGAGTAATATGAAGGCAGACATCCAAGTAAGATATTGACTTTTCCTCTCCGGTTCTTTCAGGTCTTCACCAGAGTTCGTTTTTTGAAGTAGAATAGAATGTTTTATTTTCGCTGGCAGAGTTAGGGCCATAAGACCTTCCCTTCCACTCAACCAGTGTTAATCAATATAATGGTTACATACATATTTAAATTATAAATATTTACAATACAATTAAAAGATTCTTCAGCAATATTCTTCAGTGAAGTTTCAACGACTAGTACATGTTTATTTAAATTGAGATAAAACCTGTAAGACAAAGTAATAACTTAATTTATGAGGTAATGTAATTCAATTCAGTGTATGTGCAATATGTA
This sequence comes from Periplaneta americana, assembly GCF_040183065.1. Classification (NCBI taxonomy): domain Eukaryota; kingdom Metazoa; phylum Arthropoda; class Insecta; order Blattodea; family Blattidae; genus Periplaneta; species Periplaneta americana. The sequence goes on from NC_091121.1 coordinate 162,576,086, forward strand.
AAGAATTATAATTAAGTTGAGATAGTTATGTTGGTTAAAATGGTGAGAAATAATATAATAGAAGTTTACTAGAACTATGTTATAGTGGAAAAAATATAAAGCTAAAATATATTTGTACAGGATGTTTCCGAGGTGGTGTTACAAATTTTCAGGGATGATGGCGAAGGGCACATGTATCAATTTGAGATAAGGAACCATGGTCCGGAAATGACTGAGTCGAAAGTTATAAGCAAAAATAGTTGTGTGGAAATGGAATTGCAATTTCGCAACACGTGCCCTCCTTCCCTTAACCTTTGGAACAGTCGTGGAAAAATGGTATGGGCCGGATGTCTCCTACGTGCGTACTTGCCGATATAATCCGTTAGCTTGTCTATTGTTCCCATTGGCTCATCCGTATTCGAAAATCAGGTCTGCTTATTCCGCTCTCGTGTACTCCTCCATTTCACTAGGACTGATCGACTGGACACTGCAACTTGTACGCATACACTGCTGTTTACAGACGTGCATATCAGAACCGACCATGTCCGTTACATATTACGCTATATGCATTGCTAGTGTAGTTTCCTGTCCCCATCCCTCAGACAGCGCACTGAATGGAATACTGTAAGTAGACAACGTAAACAATGTCAGATGAATACAGTATGTGTAAAACGTACAGATAAATAGACATAAATAAGGTGTACAGAGGAATAAAATTATTTCATTTCCCCGCAACTATTTTTGCTTGTAACTTTCGACTCATTCATTTCCGGGCCAGGGTTCCTGATTTCAAATTGATACATGTGCCCTTCGCCATCATCCCTGAAAGTTTGTAACACCACCTCGGAACCTCCCTGTATAATGAGAATATTAATGTAATGAAATTTTGCCATTAGAGGTTTTGTATTCAGTTTAGAGGAATTGATGGTAATAATAAGAATGGACAGTTGTTAGTTTTATTATAAGTAACAATTAACATTAATCAGTAATTAATCTGTTACGTAAGAATTTATGTAATTTTGACCTAAATGAAGTTGTTGTCCAACAACCCCTTACATCACTCGGAAGCGAGTTCCAATTTCTAGCAACTGAAACTGTATAGGATGAAGAATATAAAGATGTCTTGTGGTAGGGTATAATGAGTAAATTGTTATGATGGGACCTGGTACTTAGCTGATGATATGCGGATATCTACTCGCGAAAGATTTATTATTTCTATTTCAACCAATTCACTCGTATCTGTACAGTATACAGCAAGAATGGCATTAGAGATGTCTTAAAGATACATTGCTCATTTTTATACATAGCCTACTCATGGCTTGAAACTACCGTAGCCAATTGTTGGACTGCTCGAATGGGCCATGTTACCACTAACGAAATATTCAGATTGTGTTATTTATGTTGATGTAAGCCAGGCATTTTACACAGTTCGAAGATTAGTGATGAATATTTATAGACTCTTTTTTATGTTCCTTGGTATTTGAAAGTGACTTTAACTGTTTTTCAGCGTTGTGTTTCCTTCTTGAGTAAAGTAAAGAAATAAATATTTCCTTTCTAGAGAGTACATCTCAGTGTTCATTTTTTGCGACCACGTTCGATGCTACTTGAAATTCAGCCCATAGCGTGTTGCAAAGTGAATCAGATAACCCTGCTGTCGTGCGGACTTCGATTGAGGAAGATCAGTGCATCTGATGTGTGGGCAACACTAATTCCTGATATACCGACTTGTCATTGGCAGTTTTAAGTTGGACCGTCTGACTTCAAATGTGAAGCTACCTTTGTTTTAAGTACTGTTCTGTTTCTTACTAAAGATCATTACCGCAATTCATTGTAATGTTAAAACTATAATTGTAACTGTTAATTTAATAGTACTCGCAGGTCCAACTTCGAGCCGACGAGTAGAAGCTCCTAGTATAGCAATTTCGAAAGGGAGTTAAAGTCAGAGTTACATGTGGTATATTTACGGCAAATAAAAGAAAATGTTCCCCAATTAAAAAAATCCCAGCTGACGTTTTTGACATTTGATGTCATAGGATGTGTAGAGATATATCGGAAGTAGTTAATAATACGATGAGAGAGCAATGGAACGGAGAAAAATTCTCTCCGGCGCCGGGATTTGAACCCGGGTTTTCAGCTCTACATGCTGATGCTTTATCCACTAAGCCACACCGGATACCACCCCGGCGTTGTCTCCGTTCCATTACTCTTTCATCGTATGATGACGCAGAAAATCTGCCTGGAAATATCATATGTACTTCGGTACATTAAAATAATATATATGATATGCGTAAATCACTTCGTGATTTAAGACAGCGCTTATTCCGTCGGATCCCGGCCAACTAGTCACTCATAACGAGTGCACCTCAGTACATGTGTGGACTTCTGTCCTATGTTCATAGACATCTATGACGTAGTGCAGAGGGCGGCCACTAGAGGGAACCCAAGAGTTAGAACTTAATCAGAGACAATTCTGTCCGACGCCGGGGTGGTATCCGGTGTGGCTTAGTGGATAAAGCATCAGCACGTAGAGCTGAAAACCCGGGTTCAAATCCCGGCGCCGGAGAGAATTTTTCTCCATTCCATTACTCTTTCATCGTATGATGACGCAGAAAATCTGCCTGGAAATATAGTAGTTAATAAGTTTAATATAAATCTAAGGACAGAGGTTAATGGTGTTCGAGAATGAGGTACTTAGTCAAATATTTGGGGCTAAGACGGATGACGTTACAGGAGAATGGAGAAAGTTACACAACGCAAAACTGCACGCATTGTATTCTTCACCTAACGTAATTAGGAACGTAATATAATAGGCCTATATAATGTTTTTTTTTTTTTTTTTTTTTTTTTTAGTATTCAGTCAAATGACTTATCATAGTTTAAAAAGCATCAACAAAACTTAAAAATGTAAATATTCATTGAATATTAAGAACAAACTAATGTGCTAACGTTTTCGCCCTTGTGCATCTTCAGGCACTTGAACAAACAATAGCGTATACAAAACTTTACAATATTATGGCTGTAGAATATATGTATTAATCAATTTTATATGTAACATATTTAAATATTGTGTACATATCAAATGATTGAATAACGGTTTTAAATAATTATCATCATCTCTATGGTAATACGCAAACAACATGAAATTCAAATTGTTACAGAAATCAAATATGTATAAAATTACCAGCGAATAGGGATTATAAAGAATGGACACTGAGCGAATTTTCCTGTGTTTTGTTTCTCTGTGTGCCGGCGTTTAGTTCCACTTTCAAGCGCTAGAGGTTAGTGTAATCGAGCATACGCTAAGATGATAATAATTGAGTATAGAGTTGAGACACAGGATCCAAACATCGCCTACTTTATTGTATAATCCAGTAACGCTTTGCTTCAAATAAATTCAAGTAAATAGCTTTTCTTATTTCTCAGTGGAAAGCTAGTTGTAATAATCATTTTTTTATATTTCAGATATAATAAATTATATTATAAAATAATATAATACATGATAAAATTATGTATCAAATTCGTTTAATATATGTATATAATATAATATAGGTATATGGTTTTACTTCTCATAAGAGTTTTTGTTTTTCCATTTTCACTGCTATCAAATCATTACATATTTTAATTGTTGTTGGGGTCAACGTCTCAACTCTCATTATAAAGGAACTCTAAAGTCTAGACATTACAGTTAATGACGGATTTATTATTTTATGGATCCAATTTATTTTATTTGAGTACATAATGTACCTAGATGTATTAATTATACGTGTTATATTTCCGCTGTGTCGACTGCTAGCTGGTGTGATGTCAGCGCCAACTCTAGGGAGAAAGCAGAATCTCACGCTCTAGCTGGCTTGAAGGTCATTGAAATCAGTCCGACTACATCAAAGGTACCGACGAGAAGTGTCCATACTTAATTACCTATACACTGAAATTACCATGTAATATAATTTATTGTAATTTAAAAAATGTTATTATCATATATTTTACTTAATTACTAATAGTGTCGTTATTAATACAACATAGTAAAATCATATTATGGTTCTTATTAATCAATATTAAGCTTCATAATAAGCCAACATCAAGATAATTTTCTGTTGGTTGTAAACTTGGAATGCAGATAAAGTTCTCACTAGGAGGTTAAGCCATTCTTGGTGGAATCCATTCTGTAATATATATTTATCTAAGCGACTGATATAAGTATATTAAAGAAAAAAATTATGAAATTATTATTATGAATACTCACATTTAAGTTCAAACAAGTCCACACCTGTGGAGTAACGGTCAGCGCGTCTGGCCGCGAAACCAGGTGGCCCGGGTTCGAATCCCGTTGGGGCAAGTTATCTGGTTGAGGTTTTTTCCGGGGTTTTCCCTCAACCCAATACGAGGAAATGCTGGATAACTTTCGGTGCTGGACCCCGGACACATTTCACCGGCATTATCACCTTCATATCATTCAGACGCTAAATAACCTAGATGTTGATACAGCGTCGTAAAATAACCTAAGAAAAGTTCAAACAATGGCCTTATATGTGAAGCAATAAATTATATATATATCGACACTTTCGGAGTTGCATTTGTGTTAAAATCAATTTGGTGAAATAGGTCTATCTGTAACAAAATGTACCTAATATATCAGAATGTATGAAGTGTTGTTTGTTCAAGTACCTGAAGATGCCCAAGGGCTAAAACTTTAGCACATTTGTTTGTTCTTAACATTCCATGAATATTTACATTTGTAAGTTTTGTTGATGTGTTTTAAACTATGATAAGTCAATTGACTGAATACTAAAATAAACATTATATTATATTACATTGTATATTGACTATCGGAAAATTACTATTACCATGCTTACTAAGATAATTAGGAACATTAAGTCCAGATATTTCAGATGGGCAGGGCATATAGCACGTATGGGTGAAACCAGAAATGCATATAGAGTGTTAGTTGGAAGACCTGAGAGGAAAAGAACTTTGGGTAGGCCGAGACGTAGTTGAGAGGATAATATTAAAACGAATTTGAGGGAGGTGGACTATAATGCTAGAGACTGGATTGATCTTGCTCAGGATAGGGACTGACGGCGGGCTTATGTGAGGGCGGCAATGAATCTCCGGGCTCTCATGCAGGTCTGTGCTGTGTAACTTTCTCCGTTCTCCAGTAACTTCATCCCTCTTAGTCCCAAATATTTTCCTAAGCTCTTATTCTCGAATACCCTTAATTTTTGTTTCTCTCAAAGTGAGAAGCTAGGTTCTAAATACTGAAATTGCTTTATAAATTAGTGCTAAAATTTGAAGACTTTACAGACAAATTTAACCCTTAAGCAGTCGCGCAGGGGGTTGTCAACACCCAGGTCACACATACGGAGCTGTTAACTAGATATTGAGTAGACCTGTACTTCTGAAACTTTCAGTACCTTTCTTAGAATTTGTAAGGCAACAATAATCGTAAATATGTTTGAAATTAGAATTCGCATATTCGAGATAATAACGGTTTAAATGGTGTGGGGTGATGAAAACACCCCGTGCTCCTATTGTAAATAGTGACGGTGACTAAATTGACTATACTTGTGTTACACATAAAATAATAATGGACTGTGCGCACAGAAAAATCAAGAAATAAAAGTAAATTAGGAGTAAATAGACGTTCGAATATTACTTGCTTACTTACTTACTTATTTACTTACTTATGGCTTTTAAGGGACCCGGAGGTTCATTGCCGTTCTTACATAAGCCCGCCATTGGTCCCTATCCTGAGTAAGATTAATCCATTCTCTATCATCATATCCCACCTCCCTCAAATCCATTTTAATATTATACTCCCATCTACGTCTCGGCCTCCCCAAAGGTCTTTTTCCCTCCGGCCTCCCAACTAACACTCTATATGTATTTCTGGATTCGCCCACACGTGCTACATGCCCTGCCCATCTTGAACCTCTGGATAATATTCCTAATTATTTCAGATGAAGAATACAATGCGTGCAGTTCTGTGTTGTGCAACTTTCTCCATTCTTCTGTAACTTCATCTCTGTTAGCCCCAAATATTTTTTCTAAGCACCTTATTCTCAAATACCCTTAATCTCTGTTCCTCTCTCAAAGTGAGAGTTCAAGTTTAACAACCATAAAGAACAACCGGTAATATAACTGTTTCATAAATTCTAACTTTCAGCTTTTTTGAGAGCAGACTGGATGATAAAAGCTTCTCAACTGAATAACACGCATTTCCCATATTTATTCTGCGTTTAATTCCTTCCCGAGTGTCATTTATATTTGTCACTATTGCTCCAAGATAATTTAATTTTTCCACCTCCTCGAAGGCTAAATTTTCAATAAATTTTGAATATTACATGTGAACCAATATTGAAATATTACCATTAAAGTAAATTGGGGTAAATGCAACCCCTAAATATGAAAGTTCAAGTTTGGTGCATAGTAACACCTCAGCCTTCTGTAATTTTAAAGTAAGATTTGATTGGTATATGAAATGGTTAATTCTGTGTATTTTCTTCTTGTCAGTTGCGTAAATTGTCGAAGCATGTTTTATGAAACAAATAAATAACATTATAATGTTGAGGATATGCAGTTGCCCTGTGATATGGGGCAAGAGTATCTCCAGGCTGTAACTTTACGTGGTAATGGATAGAATATAATCTAGGGACACGTGCATATTCTGTGTTCTTTGAGCTACAAATTCACGTGTTCAGAGAGTAAGATTAACACTCTCCGAAATGACAGGACAAATCTCAAATAAACTGCAAAGATATGGACTGAAGTTGCACTTGCCCCAGAAATGCACTTACTCCACCTCACCTTACTGTACATTAATTATAACATTGTGATAGGTATAAGTACTTCATATAGTTGTACAAAATAAAAAAGAGCTATATTTTAATTGTTTACTGGAAACATAGCCCATAAGAACCCATTATATTTGGGTGCCAGCAACACCCCGCGCGACTCCTGATGTTACAAAGTTAGGCGTGATTCTTAAAGGTTAAAATTCGAGTCTCTTGGGTACTGCTCCCTTCACCTGGAGGATCTGGACTCTTGACCGTGGCTCATGATTAGACTCGAGAGGCCGCTAATGCTCACCCGTTGTATTATTAAGGTCATTATACAAGATTTATGACACGCGCTTTCTAAATAACTCAGCCGATCAAAGACGTTAATTTTAATGTCAGAAGCTCTTTAAAAGTATAAAATATGTTACTAACACATGTTAATTATAGGACGTGTTTATTATTATTGCTTATAAGTAAGACGGTTTCTTAGGCGAGATGAAACCAATTGTGAAGACTCCAAAATTAGCAGTAGCTGCATTCAGGCGCTACGAGAAAAATCTCAGTGTAACGCAAACCTAAAATCACTTTACTTGCGTGATTGGTGACTTCTAAAAGGAAGGAGCGGGACTAAATTGAAGGGTTTACCGAAAAGGTTGCTCATATTTTCGTTAATCAGACATGTAGACTAGATGGGTTTTACCCTTTCTATTTTCAACCCTTCCTAAGACGTTCATTTTCAAAGCGTAATCATCTCAGAAGCTGAAAGAAAAAGTATTAAAAAAGAGCAAATGGAACTTAATCAATGTTGAGCGCTATCTACAGGTCTGAATTAGTAACCTCCGCTCTGTACTTTATGTTTTCTTTTTGTTATTTTTCAAGTCTCCCTTCAATTTTTTCTTGGTTACTTTGGTAATGGCTTTAACATTCCTAGTAGTAATAAATAACTGTCTTGTTATTCAATGACTATATAGTAACAAAGGTTTTGCCGAATTGTATGGATGTGGTGCTAGCGATGATGGTGTATAATTTGGTCATGAGCAAGACGTCTGAGGTCTCGTGCCCCCTGGGCACTACTTAGTCCATCACTATAATCGCTTTGGATGGTGATGATGGTCTGCTCGTGTTTACCGTGTTGCTGGAGCACTGGGAGTAGCCTGAAAAAACCTCAACTGAGAAATTGTATGGTCTGAGAAAAACTTGTATTAAAATTATCGCTGTACTTGATGAATTACAAACGATAGACTTGAATTGTGACGGAAAAGAAGTTCTGGCGTGCCATTTTTTGTCACACTGTTACATTCAGCGCCTTTTGAGTTTCGGAAATATCACTTCTTTGTCCATCTCATTTTCCGAGGTAATAATATTCAGCAACTATGATCGTAATAAGTATCTTAATTATCACAACCATGTTACTTATCACTAAGCTGCGGATTTATGCCTATATGTCTATTTTAATTCTTAACCTGAAGGCGGAAGATTTTATGTTACATATCCATTTTAAGACATTGTGAGTATTAAATGCGAATTCTATAGTGCCTATAATTGCCTATTTAACTAGAAAAATGCCTATTTGCTTATAAATCCTAAAAGTTGCCTAAATATCCCTATTATACATTACACTTTAATTTACTCGTCATTCTATCGATATTTTTTGAATCTGTAATTTGTTTCTTTTTTTATCCAGCAGAGGGAAGTGATATAGAACTTTTTTTTTTTAATTTTAAGATGTTTTTATTAAAAGTACCAGGTCTCTTGGACTCTTGCCTTTTACAAAAATATGATTTTATAATTGAAATGTAAATAGTTTGCTAAAGAAAATTAATTACTAAGACGGAAGTATCTGTTTGAATTTATGTTATGTCTCTTGGTAAAGGGTTGGCATGATGAAGTAGCTTGTTCCTGTATGTAGTCTGTAGATCTTGAATATGAGCAACCAGGAAGGGTATATGAAGTTCACTGTAGAGTTTGACATTGTTTGTGAGGTAGTGTGCACCAGTGATTGTTCTGCAGACAGCTCTTTGAATTCCTTCCAGACTCTTCAGGTGGTGAGGATGAGATTGGCCCCATATCTCACAGCAGTAGTGGATGTATGATCTGATGACTGATGTATACATCAGGACTTTTGCTTTCGTTGAAGTCAGACTTTTGAAAAGTGGATGGAGTGTCATGTATCTTTGAAATGCTCTGTCTCTTATGCTTTGAAAGTGATGCCTGTAAGATAAACGTTTGCCTCTCGATAATTCTGTGTGTTATGTTTTACTGCCGCCAGAGCGCGGAGAGATCGTATAAATTAAATCAACCAATAAGAAAAAAGTATTCCGAAAGCCGCATGAATCATTGTGGTAGTTGACTTGGGTAGTTCTTTTAAAATGTGTATCCGTTTTGTGAGTTTGTGAATTGAGTATTTAAGTTTGGAGTTGAGTTTCCTGCTGTAATACGTGAAGTATACCTTGAAGATATGTCAAAGCTAAAGTCATCACAAGCACTGCTTGGAAAATACATTGACATTACTGTGTTCCCACTGGTTTGGTCCCCAGCTGAGATTGGATCTCTGAAGTATTGTCCCATCACTTCATGTAAAGTGGAAGGGAGTTTCTCCCAATTTAAGAATATTCTTACAGACAATAAACATCAGTTCTCATTATAACATTTGAACGAATATTTAGTTATTCACTGTCATAATGACATTCCTATAGAAACTAGTGTATGATGCTACGCTATAGTCGTGTTAGCCAATAAGAATTAGAAATTGTTAGTGCCTTTTTAAACGTCTATTTTAGAATTTTGAATGCATATTTTGCCTGCCTATTTCAACTGATTTTAGTGCCTAAAAATCAGCAGCCTGCTTATCACCATTATAATAATAAATTACCGTTATCAAAATTATGGTCAATTTCACCATTAAATAATTATTATCACATAATAGTTACAATTATCACAGCTATCGTCATTACAGAAATTGTTACAATCATTGTTTTCATCATAATCATCAACAATATCATTTTTAGGAAACGGATTTCTAGGTGCTAAAAAGAGAGGTTTAGGATTTTATGAACTTAGATTTAGGACTTTTACAGGTTTAGCCTATATAAAATAAAAAATTAATTGTGTTAGTTTTAGTAAATATATAAGTAGAGCAAAGTCCTTATACGCCAGTTTCTGTCTGACACTTTTCCAATTTACTGCGGGCTAAAGAAAGATGATGCATTTTCACCTTTACTTTTAAATTCTTTTGATTATGTCTAGTGACCAGAATATAGTTCGAAATGGAAATTTAAAAATTGGAAATTCATCCTTTTGAAAAGGGGGAAAAATTCAAGTACTTTGGAGCAGCAGTAACAAATATAAATGACACTCGAGAGGAAATTCAACGCAGAATAAATATGGAAAATGTCTCTTATTATTCGGTTGAGAACCTTTTGTAATCTAGTCTGCTCTCAAGAGCTGAAAGTAGACTGTACAAAACAGTTATATTAATGGTTGTTCTGTATGGTTACGAAACTTGGACTCTCAATTTGAGAGAGGAAAAGAGGATAAGGGTGCTCGAGAATAAGATGCTTAGGAAAATATTTAGAGCTAAAAGGGATGAAGTTACAGGAGACTGGAGAAAGTTACACAACGCAGAACTGCAGGTATTATATTCTTCACCTAACATAATTAGCAACATTAAATACAGACATTTGACATGTGCAGGACATGTAGCACGTGTGGGTGAATCTAGGAATGCAAGTAGATTGTTAGTTGGGAGACTTGAGGGAAAAAGACATTTTGGAAGGCCAATGCGTAGATGGGAGGATAATATTGAAATGGATTTGAGGGAGGTGGGATATTATGGTAGGGACTTGGATTAATCTATGGTGGGCTTAAGTGAGCGCAACAGTGAACCTCCGGGTTCCTATCGTCATCATCTTCATAATTAATTATTGTTATGTTCATAATTATCGTCGATTTAATAATTATCTTTTTTATCTTCATAGTTATCGTTATCGTTTCATAGTCATCCTTACATTCATAATTATCATTATCGCCTTCGTAATTATATTTTTGGTCTTCATAATAAATTGTTGTCGTTTTCGTAAATGTCGTTGTGATCGTCACAAATTATCATTGCCCTACTCACAATTATCTTTGTCATTTTCAAGATTATCGTCACTACCTTCATAGTAGTCGTTGTGTTCAAAATTAAACTTTTTCGTCTTCATAATTCAACTTTGATGTATTCTTAAGTATTATCGTATTCATAACTATTGTTGTCTTTATAACTATTGCCTTCATACTTATCGTTTTCATCTTCATACTTACAGTTGTCTTCTTTATAATTACCGTTGTCATTTTCATAAATATTCTTGTCGTCTTCATAATTATTGTCTTCATAGTTATAGTCGTCGTCTTCATAATTTTAATTGTCTTCATGCTTATCGTTGTCGCCTTCATACTTGTCGTCTTTATAATTACCGTTGTTATTTCCATAAATATTCTTGTGGTCTTCATAATTATTGCTGTCTTCATAGTTATAGTTGTCGTCTTCATAATTACAATTGTCTTCATTGTTTTCGTTGTCGCCTTCATACTTATCGTTGTCGCCTTTATAATTACCGTTGTCATTTGCATAAATATTCTTGTGGTCTTCATAATTATTGTTGTCTTCATAGTTATAGTTGTCGTCTTCATAATCATAATTGTCTTCATTCTTTTCGTTGTCGCCTTCATACTTATCGTTGTCACCTTTATAATTACCGTTGTCATTTGCATAAATATTCTTGTGGTCTTCATAATTATTGCTGTCTTCATAGTTATAGTTGTCGTCTTCATAATTACAATTGTCTTCATTCTTTTCGTTGTCGCCTTCATACTTATCGTTTTCGTCTTTATAATTACCGTTGTCATTTCCTTGAATATTATTGTGGTCTTCATAATTATTGTTGTCTTCATAGTTATGGTTGTCGTCTTCATAATTACAATTGTCTTCATTCTTTTCGTTGTCGCCTTCATACTTATCGTTTTCGTCTTTATAATTACCGTTGTCATTTCCTTGAATATTATTGTGGTCTTCATAATTATTGCTGTCTTCATAGTTATAGTTGTCGTCTTCATAATTACAATTGTCTTCATTCTTTTCGTTGTCGCCTTCATACTTATCGTTTTCGTCTTTATAATTACCGTTGTCATTTCCTTGAATATTATTGTGGTCTTCATAATTATTGTTGTCTTCATAGTTATAGTTGTCGTCTTCATAATTACAATTGTCTTCATTGTTTTCGTTGTCGCCTTCATACTTATCGTTGTCGCCTTTATAATTACCGTTGTCATTTGCATAAATATTCTTGTGGTCTTCATAATTATTGTTGTCTTCATAGTTATAGTTGTCGTCTTCATAATCATAATTGTCTTCATTCTTTTCGTTGTCGCCTTCATACTTATCGTTGTCACCTTTATAATTACCGTTGTCATTTGCATAAATATTCTTGTGGTCTTCATAATTATTGCTGTCTTCATAGTTATAGTTGTCGTCTTCATAATTACAATTGTCTTCATTCTTTTCGTTGTCGCCTTCATACTTATCGTTTTCGTCTTTATAATTACCGTTGTCATTTCCTTGAATATTATTGTGGTCTTCATAATTATTGTTGTCTTCATAGTTATGGTTGTCGTCTTCATAATTACAATTGTCTTCATTCTTTTCGTTGTCGCCTTCATACTTATCGTTTTCGTCTTTATAATTACCGTTGTCATTTCCTTGAATATTATTGTGGTCTTCATAATTATTGCTGTCTTCATAGTTATAGTTGTCGTCTTCATAATTACAATTGTCTTCATTCTTTTCGTTGTCGCCTTCATACTTATCGTTTTCGTCTTTATAATTACCGTTGTCATTTCCTTGAATATTATTGTGGTCTTCATAATTATTGCTGTCTTCATAGTTATGGTTGTCGTTTTCATAATTATAATTGAGAGGTTGGGTGCAAGAAAGGCACTTCTCTCAAATGCAAGTTTTGAGAAAATTGATGTTGAAAATTCAAACCGTAATGATGTTACCTATGCACGCCTTTACAGTTTAGGTATTCCTGACCACTATGATCACAGTATTGAACTACAACTTGGTGATCATATGCATAGCAGATCAGAGAACACAATAAAGCGTTTTACTCAAAAAGGGCACATCCTCTAAAATGCCCTTCTTGCACCCAGCCCCTCAATTGTCTTCATACTTATCGATGTCGCCTTCATAATAAATTATAGTTAGTCGTCTTCATAATTGAGTATCTACGTGGAAAAGGATTGGATGTAACATGTTGCCCAAGTATGACATCCAACTTTATTCCTCGGAGGTACTCAATTTTTGTTGCTGTCTTCGTACTTATCATTGTCATCTTCATAATTATTGTTGTCGTCTTCATACTAAACTTATCGTCGTATTCATGCTTATGGTTGTCGTTTTCATGATTATTGCTGTCGCCTTCATACTTATCGTTGTAGTTTTCATACTTATCGTTATAGTGTTCATAATTATTGTTGTCATCTTCATACTTATTGTTGTGGACTTCATACTTATCGTTGTTGTTTTCATACTTATCGTTATCGTTTTCATCATTATTGTTGTCATCTTCATACCTTATTATTGTCGACTTCATACTTATCGTTCTCATCTTCATACTCATTATTGTCGTCTTCATACTCATGATTGTCTTTTCCATACTTATCGTTGTCGTCTTCATACTCATCATTGTCGTTTTCATACTCTTTGTTGTTGTCTTCTTAATTACAAATGTCATCTTCATAGTTATTGTTGTCTTTATTATGTTCTTTTTCGTAATTATCGTTGTAGTTTTCGTAATTACCGTCATATTCATAATTATCTTTCTCACAATTACTATCTTTGCCATCTTTGTAATGGATTCTTTCTCTTTCAGAGATCTTATTCTGGCCTGCAGAGTTCAATGTAAACTCAACTGTCGGCTATTCTCGACATAAAGCAACGTATTCAACACAGTCCATCTGTTGTCTTCCCAGCTGCGATTTATACAAAAACTTACGATGTAGCCCTACAGTCGCGTGTAAATGATTGTGGAATCGAGTTTCCCCAGAGCAAGAATACTTGTTCCTTGTCAATATGATGAATTCTGTTACCTTAGGTGATCGCGTCACGGTTATTTCACTACATGCTTGTTTAATGTGTTTATGTTATGTAGCAAAATTCCGAGTGTGCATTGGATCGTTTAGGACGACTGTGAGCGCCATAAGAATGCACTTGCCTTGCAAGTATGGTTAGCTACCGGCATAGCTCAGTCGACTAAGGCGCTTGCCTGCCGATCCGGAGTTGCGCTCGGGTGCGGGTTCGATTCCCGCTTGGGATGATTAACTGGTGAAGTTTTCCCGAGATTTTCTTCATCCGTAAGGCAAATGTCAGGTAATTTATGACGAATTCTCGGCCTTATCTCGTCAAATGTCCTCTCACTATTAGAAATCCTAACGGCGCTAATTAACCTTTGTAGTTGATACAGCGTTGTTAAATAACCAAGTAAAAATTATGGCTACAATATAGGCTTATAGGTTGACGATGTTTGAAGCAGTGTTTCGTGAATTATTCCTGCTTTCCTTGCCAGAATTCCCCTATTAGTCGTTTTCAGTATGACGTCGAGCGACCTAATCCACTTCCTGTGCAACAGAAAAGACAGAATTATCTATGCAAACTCTCGACACCACTCCTAGAGGAGACGCTGTGGTCGGTGACTGAATTGAGACTTGTGTACGTCAACACTGTCCATTCTAATATGGGACCACCAACACGGTTTACAGACTGATATACAGTCACACAACATCATCATCTTCATCAAGGAAATTTACCTAGGAAATTGCCTAGGAAAAAGTAATTGAAAAATGCATCTTGAATAGAAAAGGTTTTGATGACGATTTTTCGGTCTCCTGTTTTTAGAAATCATGCGAAAAGAAACCATAATTAATTCTGAAATCTATGTGGAGACATGTTTGCTAAATGTGGAAATCTATTTCACGAAATAAAATTTAAAAATACAAGCTTAATAATACCAGCCGTCGAAAAGTTGTTCAGAAGCGTAGATTCGAACTGTTATAGTGCGAAGATTGTTTTGAGATGACGTAAAGCTGATGAGACAGAATGTGTTAATAAAAGAGAAATATATTTTATTCCTAAAAGTTATATTCTCATTTAAGTAAACAAGAAAAACTATAAAATTAAATGTGACACACTATTGTGTACTATTTTTCGAACGTCCCTTGTAGAATATAAATTACATTTTTTAACGTAACTTATATTATGATCCCAAATTGCTTTACAGTATTTTAACGTGAAAAGTTCATACCTGAGGGTCAAAAGTATGAAACGTTACGGAAGTTTCAACACCTAACATCACTTGTTTAATACCAGCAACGAGTTGTCACACTATTGCTTAGCAATGGATCAGGGTCTTGCATAGATATGGCGTTTGCTAGAGGGATAGACTTATTTCTTGCAAGAATTACTGTAATATATAGGCCTACCGGTATCTTATTTCTCTTATTATAGATACATTGACCCATACTAAGAGCTTTTTAAAGAAACAAATTCAGATGAAACACAGTAGTTTCATTGTTAATACTTGCACAAACCCAGAAACAAAATTCAGATGGCCCAAATTTTGTTTCTGAGTCTGTACAGATATGTTCTATACAGAATATAAATAATATAAAATCCCATAATTATACAGACAGTACATATCGGTGGCTTGTGTTTCTCAAAATTATTTAAGCTATGCCTACTTTTCGTTCTTTCAGACGATAATCCGGTATGCCTTCATTTTCTCAGGAAATTGTATCAAAATTGAGAGTGTCTTGATTTGGCAAAAGAAAGCCATTAGAATTCTATGTCAATCAAACTATATTCAACATTGTCGACCACTCTTCATACAATCACAAATATTAACAGTGATAAATTTATATGTGACTGTATATGATCTGGTCCTTTACACTCGACATAATATAGACAGTGACCAATATAAATGATGATGTAATTAGAAATAGTGAACAAATTAATATTCCATACTGTAGAATACACAAGACTAGTAGGTCTGCAGAAGATAAATTGCTAATTCTAAATGAGGCAGTAGAGCAAGTGGACAGCTTCTAATACTTGGGGTGTACTATAAGCAGTAACATGAGCTGCTGCCAGGAAGTCAAAAGGAGGATAGCAATGGCAAAGGAAGCTTTTCATAGAAAAAGGAGCATCTTCTGCGGACCTCTGGAAAAAGAACTAACGAAGAGACTAGTGAAGTGCTTTGTATGGAGTGTATGGGGCAGAAACATGGACATTACGACGAAGTGACGAGAAGAGAATAGAAGCATTTGAAATGTGTATATGGAGAAGAATGAACGTGTGAAGTGGTCAAACAGAATAAGAAACGAAGCTGTGTTGGAAAGAGTGGGTGAAGAAAGAATAATGCTGAAACTGATCAGGAAGAGGAAAAGGAATTGATTGAGTCACTGTCTGAGAGGAAACTGCCTACTGAAGGATGCAATGGAAGGAATGGTGAACAGGAGAAGAGTTCGGGGTAGAAAAAGATATCAGATGATAGACGACATTAAGATATATGGATCATATGAGGAAACAAAGAGAAAGGCAAAAAATAAGAAAGACTGGAGAAAGCTATATTTGCAGTGAAAGACCTTCCCCTGGGGATAACACTAAATGAGTGAATGAGTACAAACTGTTCTGTCATGGGGATGAAATTATATAATAAGCTTTCCAGTCAATATTATAATTTACCAACCAATAGTTTCAAAATTAGATTTTATAATTGGCTTTTAATTAATCCTTTCTACTCTTTAGATGGGTTCTTTCTAATTCAAATTCATATGAAATTGTGTTT
This sequence comes from Periplaneta americana, assembly GCF_040183065.1. Classification (NCBI taxonomy): domain Eukaryota; kingdom Metazoa; phylum Arthropoda; class Insecta; order Blattodea; family Blattidae; genus Periplaneta; species Periplaneta americana. The sequence continues at coordinate 162,592,722 of NC_091121.1, forward strand.
TAATGGATAAAGGTATTTACATTTAGTTACAAATAATACATTAAGAATGAAATGTTTTCATTACTTTTGAGGGTTTCAAAATATTTTGTGTTTTCATTGTATGTGTATTTTCAAAAGTATGTTTTTTTTTTCCTTTTTATATTTGAAACGAAGCCTATTACGTATGTCTGATTGCCTAATCAATTTAATTGAATTAACACTACCCAATTATCTCCTGGCTAACTTGCCTGATGATTTTTTCTTTATTTGTCTTACGAGGTTCAAACCTAAGTTGCCTGATGATTTTTTCCTTTTTGGTCTTACGAGGTTCAAACCTAAGTTGCCTGATGATTTTTTCCTTGTTGGTCTTACGAGGTTCAAACCTGTCTTCGGATAGTTGACTGAACAACAACATATCGGTCTACTGAGCGAAATGTCAAGTGAAATTTAATTATTTCCTGAGAATTGTATTTTTAATACTATGTTTTTAAGATTGATAATAGTCTAATATTTGTATACATTTCGACTGAACTTGAATACCATTGGCAATGACCTTGCATCAACACATACGAATACACAAGAGACGCGCAACGGAGTAGAGGTATAAACAAACGACTGCGCCAGCGTAAGTATCGGGCGAAGTAAATAATGACTGTCTATTCCCATTTCCAAAAAAGTTATACTCACAAACATTTTTTTTCTGGGAAAACCTTGGAAGTTACAGAAAAACATTTGAATTTTTCTTCAGTTATTTATGCTCTACCACCAATATTTACATTCTGTATATACAATAAAGAAATAAAGGAAAGTTTATCATCAATTTATTTATTTATTTATTTACTAGCCGTACCCGTGCGCTCCGCTGCACCTGTTAGAAATAAATATAAAGTAATTACGTAATTAAAATAGAACGTTTGATACAGGGAACGTTCGTGTTTGTTAGAAGGATAAATCGTTTAATATGTTACTTAATTGAAATTCTATTTGAATAATTAAATTGCGATCATTTTGGTCCAGAAACTACTCATTTGGTGCAATGACAATTCCTTTAACATGTTTCTTATTTGTTATTACACGCAACTATAGTTTAATGAAGATTGACATATCATTTAGTTTTAATGTGTAAACTTTATATTACTTGCTATATGGTTCCATTGAATTATGGTAATAACTTAATTTTAACCCTTGTTTTCTACGTCTTCAGTAAATGGCGCTTGGCCCACTATGGTTCTGAACCCTTCAAATAACTTAAATAGTGATACAGCATAAACAGTGATATGTAATTATATTTCTTTCTTTCGAAAATGTAAGAATTCACGATCTCCTATGTACCATTGCCATGGAATGAATAAATGTGGTTTTTCTATCTGCTCAAAAATTGTATATTTTGCACATGGGAATTACTGCAGGAACAACAACGCTACAATCTGAGGCGGAGGTGAAAACGTATTGTATTATTAATTTAAAAGTCTATCAGACCTACCAAATTTTGCATAGAATAAAACTTATCGGAAATCATTTTTAAAGAAACTTTTGTTATGTAACATTTTTCACAAAAAAAAAAACAATAATAAGCGAGATATTTCGATTTAATTCAGGCCCCGTTAAATGAAGTATTTTGAATGCCATATAGCCTAAAATCTAAATTACAACGAACTTAACTTATATTTCAATTTTCATCGAAATCCGTTCAGCCATTATCGCGTGAAAAGGTAACAAACATCCAGACAGACATACAAACAAAAATTTCAAAAAAGCGATTTTCGGTCTCAGGATGAATAATTATACATGTTAACACCAATTATTTTTGGAAAAGGGAAAATTATCAGAAAATTTTCGGCTACATATTTATTATTATATTATATTATATTATATTATATTATATTATATTATATTATATTATATTATATTATATTATATTATATTATATTATATTATATTATTTTATATTATATAAAAAGTGCGTTGATAACGGATGTACTCCGATAAGAAAGTTTTTAATTTGCTCTTGAATCTCAGAAGCAACAACCTTTACAACAGCGCAACATAATGTGCTTGGCTCATTACCCAATTTTTTTTTTACATTGCATTTATTGCATATATAGTCTATTTTATGTATTTTAACACGATTCGATTGAGCATAGTTAAAATTTGAATTATAAAATAATGGATTGCTAAGCTAACGTACTATTACTGCATACTAAATCAATACACTCTCGTTGTTCATTAATTCTCTGAGATTAAAATGAGTGTGTACATAAATATTATTTTAAGAAATACAGAAAACGAATGTACAAAAAAGCCTATCAAATTTTCTGTCCATAGGAATAGTTTAATAGCTTTCGATTGTTGCTGTCCAAGGCCCCTTTTTCGATTGTTGTTGCCCAAGGCCCCTTATAGACGAAGTCATTTGTTATTTCATTGCACCGTCTTAGATGGCGTTATTTTAATTTTAAAACTCATTTATCTCATTAAATATCAATCCTATCAAAATTTTGTAAAGAATAAAACTTATCGGACATCGTTTTTAAAGAAATTTTTGTTATGCAACATTTTTCACAGAAATCAGTAATAAGCGAGATATTTCGATTTATTTAATTCAGGTCTCCTTATAACCCCCCCTTTTAAATAAAGTATTTTGAATGCCATATAACCTAAAATCTAAGTTACAACGAACTTAATTTATATTCCAATTTTCATATAAATCGGTTCAGCCATTATCGCGTGAAAAGGTAACAAACATACAGACAGACATACAAACAAAAATTTCAAAAATGCGATTTTCGGTTTCAGGGTGGTTAATTACATGTGTTAGGACCAATTATTTTTGGAAAATCGAAAATTACCAGAAAAATTTTGGCTACAGATTTATTATTAGTATAGATTTATTTATTTATTTATTTATTTATTTATTTATTTATTTATTTATTTATTTATTTATTTATTTATTTATTTATTTATCTATTTATGTCCATAACAGGGCAAAGCCCCAATGATATTATGCATAAAATGCATTAACTCCAAGCATATTCACAATCCTTGTATGAATAAGAAACAATTCCTTATAAATCTAAATATCATAATTACACTGAAACGAGATCAGAAATCCTACGAAATCCAAGACATTTATTAGTGTTATTGAGGGTTGTTCCGATGGCTAGTTCTGCAGCCCATTAATTTTATTATAGTTTACAAGTTATCGAAACTAAAATAATAATAGTACGTAACGAATACTTTAACTCAAAAGCCTGAGCAAATATAACATAATTTTCCAAATTAAGTCTTTTAAAGTCTTTTTATGCATTTATTACTATCATCCAGAAACATAGTTGAAGACTGTCACCTGCAGTTGGAGGATTTCCAAGCCATTGCATATTTCCACAGTCTGTTGCACCGGGCGTGAGTCGTAAAAAACGACGCGAGTGGTAAAGTCTGCTTGCATTTGCATACGCATAAACATAGGCTTTGCAATTTAAATTTTATTATGCTGGGAAATTGTGATTAAAATTTTGCAAAATTGTGCATGGATCACTGCAAATTACTTCAATAAGTATTACCTCTTCGCACGGAGGAGAAATTTATATGCATGTTATAAATATTTAATGCTAACATACCTTCAAGTTTGCTTCATATTATTTAATCCTTTGGGTTTCTGGTCATCAAATCTCGTGACTTAAGGGCATATGTACGTGAACGACCACAAATATTATGAGAAAATGCAGGCTCTAAATTTCTAAAATTTTATAAGGAAATGAACTCACAATTGGACAAAAATTACAAGGTACCACAACAAGACTTATTACAACTTAAATATCTGATAAAAGTTTAAAAAATTACTACTAATATTTTTTAGAATTCACTTTTTACTTTAAATTAAATTTTCCAAAATTTGAAAATTTTCACATATATTATTTCATAACTCCACAACCATTAGAGATAGATTTCAGAAATATTGTACACTGATTTAACATGCATTAATGCTAAAGGTAGACTACAAAAATGCCCATTTCTTTGAAACAGAAAGATTAGGTCACAAAACATTATGGAAATTTTAATATATTCTATATATGACAAATAAAAAAATTAATTGTATTAAAGTAAACAACTCTACATGTCTGAGAGTAGTCTACTTTACAGAAAAAAGTGTTTATTACATGCAGGAAAAATATTAAAGATGTCGGAGAGATAATATTAATGTTATGATTACCAAAAGATGTAACTGCAGAATTCTTTTTTCTTTTTTTCATACCCTGATAAAACTGTTTTGAAAAATACTATTAGTACCTTTATATACTTTTACCAGATATTTAAGTTCTAATAGCCTAAGCCTTGTTGTGGTACCTTGTAATTTTTGTCCATTTGTGATTCATTTTCTTATAAATTTTCAGAAATTTAGAGCCTGCAGTTTCTGATAATATTTGTGGTCGTTCACGTACATATACCCTTAAAATAGTTGAAAATGAAATATAAAATTAAATGGTTTAAATGTGACCTATTATTACAAGGGTGATCCTAGAAGTAACGCACAAACTTAGTTCATTGCCATACATTTTATTTTTTCAATCCACTTACATCAGGATCGTTGAAAATTGTCCTCCTGAAGTGCTTCCCAAAGTTGTGGTAGCTTTAGAGTGTCCCTTAATTCTCCTTTGAAGTTTAGGTCTTAGATGCGTTGGGTCAAGCTGTATTCAGGTCATTGAACACTGCAAAAAGTTTACCCCGAACTGGATTTTTCATTTTCGAAAAAAAAAACATCATAGTCAAGTGGATTTAAGTCCGGACTGCAGGCTGGCTGAGGGAGTGTTTCCCACTTGTAATCGGTCATATTGGATTCATTGGCTCTGCGATTTTCGGTCTTGCATTATCGTAGAAAAGCAGCACACCGGACTCCAATAGCTGTAGTCGGTTCTAGTGAATTTTTGGGCTAGTTTTCTACGAGCTATGTCTACACATATCATCCGTCTGTCTTCTTCCAAAACATTGGCAACAATGATCTCTGTGGTGATGTCCGGTGACGATTTCAGTCTTCCAGTGCGTTGGTTGTGTTCTGTAACAATATGACCTTCAAAGACCATCGGAAAATGATGTTAGGGTCCACTGCAGCCACCACACACTTCTTTCGAAGCAATTCCCAAATTTCCGGCGGCGTACGTCCACGCAAAGTCTCTATTTCAATGAATGAACTTTGATCTCCGACAGTGACGTGACCTGACTGATTTTCGTCGTCCATTTCAATCGCTCTTGCACAAAAATGTTTCTAAGCAATTTAATTGAACTTGCACAGAATCGTTCGGAGTAACTCTCATTATTAAAGCAATATCGGACAATATCAAAATTCAAATTTAAATTAAAAAGTCACATTCTAGTTCATGGAATTGCTTGTTGAACACCTGTCAAGTTGCGCAATTTCGGCTTAACCCATGACATATAGTAAATATTGTAACTATGCTGTTGTAAAATTGACAATTAATATGTAATGTATTTATTATTATTATTATTATTATTATTATTATTATTATTATTATTATTATTATTATTATTATTATCAGTTATCACTATCATCATTGCTAACTCTATTTTTCTTTTTTTCTTGTATTAGCTTGATGAGAACTCTATAGTGTTCTTTTGACCCTGTTGGTCCTCTATAGGGGTTTAACTTAATTTGTATTATTTTCATCAGCGTCTGTATTTCTTTTTTTGTATTTATATGTGCTATGTGGTAGGATGGAAGAGAAGGCCTTATGGCCTTAATCCTGTCAGATTAAATAAATAATAAATGAAATAAATAACAACCACGCATGTCGATGGATATGGGAGAACATGCGCAATGTGCATTATTTCTGCGACTATTATTATTATTATTATTATTATTATTATTATTATTATTATTACTAGCCGTACCCGTGCGCTCCGCTGCACCCGTTAGACATAAATATAAAGTAATTACATAATTAAAATAGGACGTTTGATCCAGGGAACATTCGTGTTTGATAGAAGGATAAATCGTTTAATATGTTACTTAATTTAAATTGCATCCAAATAATTAAAATGCGATCATTTTGGTCTAGAGACACTCATTTGGTGCAATGACAATTCCTTTAACATGTTTCTTAATTTTTATTACATGCAACCATAGTTTAATGAAGATTTACATCATTTAGATTTAATGTGTATATTTTATTTTACTTGTTATAGGTTTCCATTGAATTATGGTAATAACTTAATTTTAACCCTTGTTTTCTACGTATTCAGTAAATGGCGCTTGGCCCACTATGGTTCTGAACCCTTCAAATAACTTAAATTATATTATATTATATTATATTATATTATATTATATTATATTATATTATATTATATTATATTATATTATATTATATCAGAAGTTACTGTAATAACATTATAGCATTATGTCCATCTAGAGAAACTACACTTTACAATGGTGAAATAATAATTATTTATACAAATCGGTTAATTTAGCTTCCGATATTACTGCATACAAACACAGAAACATTCTCTGTAGGCTATCTTTCATAGATTTCGATTGTTGCTGTCCAAGGCCCCTTATAGACGTCATTTGTTTTTTAATTCATTACACGGCCTTAGATGGCAGTTATTTTAATTTTAAAACTCATTTACCTCATTAAATATCAGTCCTATCAAAATTTTTCAAAGAGTAAAACTTATCGCAAATTATTTTTAAAGAAACCTTTGTTATGTAACATTTTTCACAAAAATCAATAATAAGCGAGATATTTTGATTTATTTAATTCAGGCCCCCTTATAACCCCCATTTTAAATAATGTATTTTGATTGCCATATAGCCTAAAATCTAAGTTACAACGAACTTAATTTATATTCCAATTTTCATCGAAATCCGTTCAGCCATTATCGCGTGAAACAGCAACAAACATACAGACAGACAGACAGACATACATACAAACAAAAATTTCAAAAAAGCGATTTTCGGTTTCAGGGTGGTTAATTATATATGTCAGGACCAATTATTTTTGGAAAATCGAAAATTACCAGAAAAATTTCGTCTATAGATTCATTATTATTATTATTATTATTATTATTATTATTATTATTATTATTATTATTATTATTATTATTATTATTACTATTAATACTATGTTGGATCAGATACTGCCAATAATTGTTCTCTCTCTGCGCCTTATTTAATTTTAATACTTTACGTTTGTGAGATTGAAACTTAAAAAATGCATTTGTAGTCTGGAATTCCATTTCAACAACTAGGTGCGTTAAATTAGAAAGTAATCCAACTGCAATTCATATCGTTACGTTCCTTCAGATTTTTTTCCTGTAACTCAAGAATACGACAAAAAATATTCATTCATTCCTTCATAGTTTTCTTTCCAAAGTTAGATCTTTCATCGCAAATTGAGCATTCTCCAATCTTCCTCTTTTCCGCATTCCTCTTGGTCTCCGCATACGATCCATATATCTCATTTTCCGCGAACTTTTGTCCCGTTCATAATTTCTTCCGGTGTATATTTCAGTAGACAGTTTCTTCTTAGCCAGTGACCCAGCCAATTTCTTTTCCTTTTCCTCTTCAATTTTAGCATTTACTGTTCTTTTTTTACCCAATCTATCACAATTTCATTTCTTATTTTGTTTGTCCATTTCACATGCTCATTGTTCTCCATATCCACTTCTTAAATGCTTCTAGTCGATTTTCTTCACTTCGTCATAATGTCCATATTTCTGCCCCACATGTTACACTCAACACAAAGCACTTCATTAATCTCTTCCTTAGTTCTTCTTCCAAATGTCCGCAGAAAGAAATAGTCCTCTGAAACTGTAATTAAAAGGTGGTGATGATCTTTGGAATTCGCCAACAGAATTTACTACCACTAGTACATTTAAAATATATTCCGAATTTTTTAAGCGAGTGTCTATGACTCTACTCGAAGGATACTGGTGCAGTGTTTATTCATATATTTATAGTTCCTTTGGAATTTAGTGAATAAATGGATATGAATAAGCAATCAATTCAGATAAACGAGAGAATGTTCTCGCAATACGTAATTTAGAGTAAAAATTCAACGTTTTATCCCAAATTTTGACGTCCAACGTCTATACTCGACCTACAAGTGGAGAAGAATTGTAATGTTTTCACATGAATGTTTTTTCTGTAAGCTGTGCTTGCATGGAAACAGTAAATATTGTTATTTTGTTACATAATTAATAGCCTACTATATTGCAATAAACTCTGTCGTAACTGGAGGTCACATACACTTACAGACTGTAGTTACGGCACACATTATACAGGGTCGCGCACGAAATGTTGAACCATTTGATTTTGGTTTTGTGGCTATACTATTAAATCGACATATTTCAAACTCCGTTCGCAAATGCAGTAGTTCCTGGAGAGTTCCTCATCTTTAACTTCTTCTTAAGTAGTGAATAATCGTACCAGGAGCAATTCCAACTTCCTTGCTAGTTCAATACAAGTCCAACAACGGTATTCTTCTACCAGTTCACATGCACATCATCACTATTGCCGATTTCGGTCTGCCATCTCCATGTTTTTTATCAACATCTTCCCTCCCGCTGCGAAATGCATGCTCCCACCTAGCCACAATACGATTTGGTGAAGTCTCTCTACCACAAGCTTCCAGTAATGCTATATGGCATTGTCGAGCATTCTTACCTCTTGCAATCTGAATTTCAATTAAGCATCTTTGTTCGCATTTGCTAAACATTTTAGAGCGCTACAGATAACAGTCTATAATTAAACTCACTACAATTACCTTATAAATGAGATTATTGTCTTCAATCTCACAGATAACACACATCAGATGCTCTTCTTTCTCATTGTTATCAGCTTGCATCTTTTACCGCTGATAGCGCCAGAGACAAACATTGTTGCCACTAATTATTGAATGACCCATGTATAAAATTTCTTCTTCTTCTTCTTCTTCTTCTTCTTCTTCCTTTCCAAGGATTGGGGTTTATCCCGTTCCGCGCCAAAGACATTTATTCTTGAAACTGGTATTTCCATCCATTTGGTTTATAAAAGAAAGCTTGCTGCGGTAGTCTATCAGGAGTCATTCGGTTTGCATGCTTTCCAATAGAGTAGTCCTTTGTATATGTGTAGTGTTGTCATTTGATATATCTGTCCGGCTATTTCCTTTGGCGTTTTTAGTACTTATATTTTTTACATGGGCAAGTTACTGGCCCGCCGCATGTATAAAATTTAACAAATTAAATTATATACATTTTCTAAAGTATATACTATAGTCGTATGCCAAATTTCTCTTGCACAAAATAAGTTGTATATCAGTTCACCAGTAAGTGAAAGTGAAATATATCTAATAATAATAATAATAATAATAATAATTAATAATAATAATAATAATAATAATAATAGTAAACTGCTCCCCATTGAGGGTAGCAGCCACCGGCGTGGCTCAGTCAGTTAAGGCGCTTGCCTGCCGGTCTGAAGTTGCGTTCGGGCGCGGGTTCGATCCCCGCTTGGGCTGATTACCTGGTTGGGTTTTTTCCGAGGTTTTCCCCAACCGTAATGTGAATGCAAGGTAATCTATGGCGAATCCTCGGCCTCATCTCGCCAAATATCATCTCGCTATCACCAATCTCATCGACGCTAAATAACCTAGTAGTTGATACAGCGTCGTTAACTAACCAACTAAAATAAAAAATTGAGGGTAGCCCTTACGGACTCAGTATATCCTCAAAAAAAATTATTATATATATGTAAGCATAGATATTAAATTTTAAAGAAGGGAAACTAAGAAAAGGGTGTGAAAAATTACAATTGCTATTAATGTGGCACCATGTAATTAATTAGGATTTGGCAGGATTTTTTAACACAATTATCACAATGTCATCCCTCAGAGATGTTGGCAGAGCAAACTGCCGTCGAAGTTCTTCGAAAAAAAAAAACTGGTATAGTGTGCCAAATGTCCCTATGCTATTTGCTATATGTCAATTGACGCACTACGGTTACAGGCTATTTATATTTGCTTATGCATGGCTTATTAGTAACGGTTTCTGACCTTACTCTGCATAAGTCTTGTATAAAAGCTATACACGGTTTATTAGTAAGACCGTGTAAGTTTAACTAAATTTTAGTGTCCCTTTGAAAAAGCCTAAGAGGACTGTCGATGTAAACCCCGTTATGAGAACGTAGAATTTCGAATCTGCTGTAATTTTGTCACTAAAGTCTAACGGTCTTACTAATAAAAACTCTATATACAGACGTTTAACTGTCTTATACTTATACAATGAGTAGCTCATTTATACCTCGTGTGTAAATTCGTTACTAATAATCACTACATACATCGCGTATAACAGTACAACTGTTACACAGCTACGTCATAGTTTCGTCATTACTTCGTTACGAAAGATAATAGAATATCTGAGGTTCTCTATTGCATCCGGTAGAGCGCTCTAGTGTGGCGTGTTAAGTATCGATAGTACAACTGGCTCTAATCGATTACCATACTATATTTTGGTCAAAGAGTACAAGCTACAGTAATATTATTCCAATTATTCTGTGCTCTTTGGTTTGTTCTTCTTCGGTTACTAGGCAACCATCATAATAAAATGACAGTCGATACGAACAGCTGTTAGAGGGGCGGCCATTTTTTCTCTATATACAACGCTTAAACAAGGGGTTTCGTGTATATAACTACTGCAAAGCAATTCCCATTGTATAGTTACAGACTGTTTATACGTCCATCGCTTCTGAATGGTTTATTAGTAAAGTTTTCTGTCTCAACTCTGCATAAGTCTGGTATAAAAACTATACACGGTTTATTAGTAAGACTGTAAGAGAATAAGTTTATATGTATTCAGAGTTTGTAGGCAAGAAAAGCTAGCATTTTAAATAATGCACCTTACTTAGAACCAGGACGTGGCGCTTAATTTGAGCGTTGGTCCGCACTTAGTATTCAGGAGCAGATTCGTCGTCAGGATGTTTGGCGCCTCGCGTAAGATCTCATTACACTACCGGAGGCTCGAGGCACAAACAAAACACCGACTTGGCACAATAATTTAAAGGAATGTCTTGTTACACATTCCACTTTTTTAGTTGTGGATCTGTTAGCCGCGTTCTGGAACTTTGGTACAGAAAGATAATAAGCAAGTTAACCCAATTGTAACACGTTTGACTGCCCTCCTCAGGCAACAAATGAGTTTTAGAATCTGAATCAGATATTAGTAATAAGTAATGTCGCAATTTTATTACAATCGCAACTTGGAACGCGATATATTAATGAAAATCATATCACGTTGTAGGGTTCGAGGGATAGATTCCAGCATGCTGAGATTATAGGTGCAAACGCGGTCAGACTTTTTTTAAATGACTTCTTAAAACGGTCTTGTTAGGTTTTTCTCAACCACGCATTAAACGCAGCCTCTAGTGATTCTAGCTTTCTTGGTAAAATGACAGTCTAATATACATAAAGTTCTAGAATCGGATCTCTACTTTTGGTTTTTGTTTTTTTTTATGTGGCATTAATTTTATACTAAAATTATATTAATAAAATGTATAGCCTATAGTTATTTAATTTAATATATATTTTCACACATACGCCTACATATAAGTTATAAACATATCAACTTAAGTTTTAAAGAAACTTATGTACGAGAATTTAATTAAAAATAGAAAATCCGTTGGCTCTCAAGAAGAAATTAGTAAAGTCGCTCTTGATGCCTCATTTTGATTACTGTGACACTCTCTACACTAGAGATGAACAACGATCGAGAAAACGAGACTAACAGCTCCCGCAAAGCCGAAAACCCGCACGACAATGTTGTATTACGTCGATTCCTTGACGTAAAGACTGGTTGTGAGTCTTCCGAGACTCGATATTGTGATCAAGTCCCGAAGTCAGCAGTTGTTTATACCTGACTGAACTTTTATCTACTTTGGCAACTGTTATATATATGTATAAACAATCAAGTAGCCTACTTGAAACATCTCTATCTTTCAATGTATAATAATCCGTTCCCCAGTCTTTATTTAATTACTAGGCCCTTAGTAAAAGACTAGGAATTTTCTTTTCATATGTTTAAGATCAAATGTGCAATCTCAAGTAAAAAGATGTTAATGTCATGTTTTATGTTTCTTAGAAATGCAAATATATTTGAGAATTGATTTTTTTTTATTTATACAAGCATAGCTAATATCATATAATAGAATCAAACATTTTGATAACTAAGGTACTGATCTGTTCTGTCTTTTTGTCTCATTTAAACATTATTGTTATTTATTTTAATGATGTATGTTATTCAAAGTTACGAGGTCTTTCCACGCCGACCAAATGCTATTTCGAGAATGATGAGCGAGACTCTATGCGCACGAGAATGACGAGCCGAGACTCGAAAGACAAATGCAACGAACACAGCGAGCGAGAGCGGCAGTTTTGTTCATCTCTACTCTACACTGACCTTTACATGAGATTGACAGACATAGTGCATGTGTTCGATTTATTTGCAACGTCCGTAGATCTGACCTTATCTCACCTTCACTAAATATGCTGTCCTGGGTCCGTCTCAAAGAGCGAAGAACTATTCACTCTCTCACTTTACTCTTCAATATTCTTCAGAACTCTAACCCTAGCTATTTAGCTTTTCGTTTTCAACATTTGTCCTCATATCACGCAGTAGATACTCGCTCAACACCATATCACACTCTCCACTTCTAAACATAGAACAACATCCTAGTCTTCATCTTTCACGGTCTCTGCAGCTCATCTCTGGAACTCTGTACCACAACATGTCAGAGCCTGTCGGACATTACCTAGTTTTAAAAATTAACTAAATTAACACTTTTTCAATTCAGATTCTCTTCAATTATAAGTCCTTTTCTCTCTTTTTTCTTTTTTTGTTTACCAACACTGAACTCTCTTGATTACCACATGTATTTATTATCATAGTCTTTTTATTGTGGCTTCAATTTAAATTTATTACTTTATTACAATTTATTTGTTCTATTCTTCCTTATGTTTTCCCTGTTCACTATAATTGAGTTGCTTATGGTATATTTCACATTTTAAATCTGCATTTTACTTCTTTCTCCCCTTTCCCTGTGGTATTATTTTCATTTTGTACCGTATCAACTTTTGTTATATTATTATTTTCTGTAATACGTTAGAATTTTGTTCTTTAATTTTTTGCTTAATTGTGTACTTCGTGACTTGGTAGAGTGTAAGAGAAGGCCCATGCACTACCTACTTTATTATACAGCACACTTTCAATAGGCAATCATTGTTGATCACTAGGGCTAGGATTTTGATGACCTATAAATCATGAAAAAATGTCCTAAAACAATGCATTTATGAACTAAAAATCTTTCAAAAATGCCTTTAAAATGCCCTAAAAATTGATCTTATATAATTGGCTTAGTAGGATTATTAATATTTAGATTAGTAGGCTAATTAAATTACATTCTAGTACCAACATTCAAGTTTATTTAATTTTACATGATTTTTCTAAGTAGTGCACTTTAATTAATTATTTCACCTAATGTAGTTCCATGTAGTCTACCAGAAGGCCACTCTTATCTGGAACTAGCAGGGGTACAGAGGAGTCTATATTAAAAGGGTGGTTGGACTGATGCATTACGTGGGGGTGTACTACGTTAGAATGCAATATTTGTGTAGAAAAACGATTAAAATAATATACAAAATAATAGTATTAATTCAAAAAAATATATGTAGAGAAAATATCAAAGGAAATAAATAATATTTTACATTAATAATGGGGATTTATGCCCAAAATTAAATAAAAATAACTCAAAAATGACCGAATAAAACAAAAAAGGATCTTATGAGCTGTAAGGAGTAAAAAATGCAAAAGATTGCCCTAACAAATATGTTTTAAAACACTCAGTTTATCACATGACATATAAATACTAAAGCAGCAATGTTTCTGGCTTACTAGAAAAAAGATGCAATTTCATCAAAATCCTAGCCCTATTAATCACTCTCAAGGACAAAATTTTATTTACCTGCGGAGTCAACCTCACCATCCTCATCCTCATCCTCATCCTCCGTCCACTCAAAGTTTTCATCACCAACACTAACAGTTTTCGAAGGGCCTTGTGTAGAATCCATTATGATATCGGAGAAAACCAGTCCAGTAACACAGACGTACGGTCTACGAGACCGTTAGCAGTGTAGTATGTGTAATATCTCCAGTACTGCAAGAAATAATTGAATACCACTAACTGAACTGCTGCATCGGCTTCCCGCCAAGACGTACACAAGCGTTCACATTCGTAAAGTGGCGGGAACCGTTCATTTCCATATTTAAAATTTTGGCGCGGTCTCAGAGACCGCATCTCTGTGTTTGAGAGTTAAGCGAACTGGATTTCGCGTTTAAAATTTGTGAAAGTTTTCATTGTTAACGATGTTCGTAATACAGTAGAATTCTTCGTATCCGACAACTGTGAGACAAAGTCAGTCCGGATAACTGATTTAGCCGAATAATTGGAAACTACGTTTATAGATTATGTAAAGACATACTGTAATGCATAACCTTTTTTTCCATGTTGAAATTTAATAATTTTCATATAGATATTTAAAAATAAAGTTTTAAAGTACATATAATGTTTATTTTTAGTACATTCATCAGTTCATAAGTATTGTAAATACGTAATAGGGTAAAAATACTAAACGTTTTCGTAACCTTATGACAATTTTAAATAGGGCCACGTGACGTGAAGAGCAGTATAGCCAACGTCGCAATTATGAGGACGATGAAGTAGCGCTCGATGATTTGAAGCTCTTTAACATACCGCTGTCTGCTTATTTATATATATACAATCTATCACTCGAATGAAACTTTTACGCGCCGTAGGAACAGAGAATTTCACACTATCCTATTTAGAGTCGTCCAACATCTCTTCGAAACGGGTGAGTTCAAGTGGTAAATTTAAAGATATCGGCAAGGATTATTATAGGATGCGAAACTGCGGTCAGCACCATCTGGCGGCAGGGGGCTCAAATATGATGATCAGCGCCCAACGTCGTAGGTGGTGAACATTATAACTACGTGTTGGGTACATTAGAGTTCTCTATTTATCCGTTCGAGATGTTGCTCGAGAAGCAAGATGGCAGACAGGAACTTGCTAATAAGTGGACATAAAGTTATACTACGTTTGTGTATAAGCAGCGTATGTTAAACAGTGATGTTTATGGACTTTGTAAAAATAGTGTTGTTGAATGTACTGTAAAGTAATAATAATATAATAAATTGAACTAAGTAGTTTTTGAAGGCTTTTCCATTGCACTGTGCAATAAAATACCCAAAGAATACAATCCAAATTATTTAACCGTTTGCTTTATTTTTTGTCTCTGTCTGATTATATTTAATTGGGTAGTGTAAAATAGATCGTTCTTTTATCATCCTGTTGGCTCCGGTAAGAATTTTCAGTAGAAGATACTGTGAGGAATAAAAATGAAAATGTTTTATTTTAAATTGGGTTAGTTTTGAATATCGAAGAGAGTGGGAGGGAACGCTTTCTGCACAGTTTAACATTTTCGTCACCAGGTGTGCTGCAAAATGCATGGAGTAATAATTTTTTATTTTCGCTACTTGGTGCGCTGCTAGATGTAATAAGTTCGCCTATTCCCAACAGGTGGCAGAAAGATTAATTTCTACATTAGCGCCTCTAGCATGTGTTACGGGAAACTCAGTAAGTTTCGCATCCTATTATATATTTATCCATGATATCGGTCTCTACGCATTGTTTTCGAGACCAAGTAACAGCTATCCGTTCTACTCCAAGGACATAACGGGGTTTTCTGTCTATGTTTTCACGCGTGAACAATGTAATATGCGACATGTGCGATTTACGAAAACCACTCACATTTTCCTCCGACTCTTCCCTTTCGTATGAATGATTTTTCTTTTTGGCCTAGCCAAAATTGCCGTTGTTTTGGTATTTTCGGTTATTTAGGCGGCGGATACGAGGGATTTTACTGCATTTCATTCGCAGAAACTTCACTTCGTGCATAGGGAGTAATAATAAAATGACGTGCAAACAAGTTATACTGTATTCCATATGCAGGAATGTACCAATAAAGAGAGACAAACTTAAATTATACCAGTACTGTAATAATATACGTTGTGTGTGTGACCTTCTAATTATTTCTATCCTAACAATTTAATGAAGTGAATGTCGTACACAATAAATAAAATATGTCTAACGAAAAAAAAAAAAATTATAATTATCAGAATGCATCGCGCTTGTTACGTAATGCTCCTGCTTCTACAGAACTCGCATGGCAACTCTGCTAATGGAAGCATTTAGCATGCGATAATACTTAAACAGATTCTCAAACGTTACTGAAGGGAAGTAAGCGGTATCTTGATTTACAAGTTTCCTAATTTGGAGCATCCATATTATTCAGTTGAAGATAACAAGTTGTTATAACACGCATTGGAAATATCTCGCCATCCCATCGTGTTCTAAGTTTCTTGTAATGTACCTGCGGAGCTAAGAAGGTGGATGAACTATGTAGGCCTACAAAAAGTAATTTCAATATTTCAAAGTCGCCACAGTTGTTCCGAATGTTCGATTAAATGTAGTGAAAGGTGTTATTTTTACAGTTTCCAAAGAATTTTCTGAGCTGTTGAGTTTAGTTACACGACTTCGACTTGTTTGAATTACTTGTCTTAAGATGCGACTAGATTTCATTGAGCATGCTTGATGATGATGACGACGACGAAGAGGAAGAGGATGATCGGTAAGCCTCTTGGCTCGTTCCTCTTTCCGTCGAGAAGGTCTCAATGTCATCAACTCATCACGCGTCCTTCCATAGGTCGTTCATTCTATCCATTTCTCTCATCAATTGGTATAAATAAACGACTTTCTACAAATGTCCCAAAAATTAATATCTATAAATTCAGCCTAATACGCTTAAAAGATTTTCCTGATATAATTTACCTGAGTTTTCTCTTAAGGATGCTTCGCTGTTCATTTCAGGCATAGCATTTGCTCTCGCCTTATTTTACTATTGTTAGCATTTGTTAATGTCCATGTTTCCGACCCACACATCAAGACTGGACTGTTAGTTTTATATAATCTATATATATATAATTTCAACTGGTAATGGAATTACGGGAAAACGACTGGACGGATTTTAATAAATGACCCCTCGATTCTGTGGTGTGTAATTTTCTGGGTACAGCTGTGTATTGGATATTGAAAACTACAAAACTTGAGGTGGTTTGATAACATTATTACCATTAGAAATGAAATATTATTGTAGTTAATGCCATGATGTGACTATTTTTCATTAATTATACATATTAATCCTATATTGATGATATGAAAGTTTTGGGGTTATTTAAGTAGATGTAGAGAATAACTTAAATTAGATTTTGCTTTCTATATTTTACTGAGTGGCGGCTACATAGTAGGGCCTATATATAGTATATGTTACTGAAAGCTATAAAACTTACGTAAGATACAGTAATAGTATTATTAAAAATCAAATATTTTTATAATTATTAATCAAGTGGGGTTGGGTCTTTTTCATATATTTAATGGCGGTGTGGTGTAGGTATTTATATGCGTGGTTCTCTTCAGTATTGGCTCAAGAGAATCTTTCATTGTTATGGAAGCAAATAACTTTCCGAATGTCTGGTATTCTTCGTTGAAAATAAATGTGAAAAATGTTTATTTGATCGTCTAATGAACTTAGTTTGCAGCATTTGCTGCACAGACCACTAGTATATTATAACCAGGGAAAGGAAGTTCATACCCTAAAAACGTGAAGAATATGTATGCATTTATGCCGTAAAAATGAATATGCTACAAAATATGCGTTATCAGTCTGAGATTATTTTAACAGAATAATAAGGTATAGGTAACTTACGTTTAGTCTATGGATTTTGAAGTGCTTGCCTCATTGCTGAATGCTCCATTTATGCTGTTACAGTTCACAACTAAGCAGTGACGTATGTTTTCTGTTGTCATTCTTCGCCTGTTGTCTCTCAGCATAGTTTTGTAGCGCGAAAAACTTCGTTCTACGTCACAAGAAGTAAAAGGGGCTTGCACAAAAGCTGTGAGCTGTTCTATAGAAAGGTTTGTTGGTGTTTGTGGTGTTTTTACTTTGAGAATATCTTGAATTTCTTTAAGTTGATAATAGCCAGAGTTTTTGGAAAGAATATTTGCTGTTTTCTCGTTCACTTTATCTCCTACATTTCCTGGAACTGATGTTAAACTGGATATTGTTCTATCGAAATCTGCTAAAGACTACAGTAAAGGAATACCAATTGCTAACTTGAGAGGCTGCCTATGAGGGCGTCATCGTTACATTCAAAATTTTAAACATAAATTAGTCGTGTTTACGAGGTTACACACTTTTAAAAATGAGGGAAAGACAAATAAACGTACATAATATGCAGTTTCCCTCCATAAATGTTAAAATATGATGCTTTTATAAATAAAGGCAAAATATGCACTTTTATGCACAATTCCGAAATTTGTGATTCATGTAGATAATCCTTCAGCATATTCATACAACGATAGAGAACAAATATGCAAATGCATGAGCTTCCTTTCCCTAATTATAACTATGCATTATGATAGTAGATGATTGAAAGAGTTTTAGTTTTGTCCTTTAAGTGTACCAAAATTTGATCCGAACATATGTAACATTGTAAAATACCTTTGCAGAACAAAAAAATTCATTTGTTCGAATCAAGTTTCAGCACATTTAAAGACAAAACTAAAATCCTTTCTAACATTTATTATCAACTTATCGTAATACGTTGCTTTCTTAAATTGACTGAGCATATTGAGAATTAAATCAATGATTTTGTCAAAACATGCTATGAAATATTTTAGATAAAATCATTTTTATCTCGAAAAGGAGGCAAAAACGAGCAAAATTGTAAGTTATTAACTTTTTTGTTTGAAATATCTCAAAGAATAACCCCCTAAAATTAATGATTTTCTTACAGTTTACTCTATATACCTTTAGAGGATCTTGAGCAATAATACGGAATCAAGGTTTTGGCATTTGGAAAAGTGAAAAATTTTCGCACAAATGATATTGGAATCACTAGGGCACTAGAGATCTATACGAACATAACGTGATTAATTTTCCTTGGATACTGTACTATCTAATTCATCCGAGTCAGAATTTCAGATTACAGACTTATATTCAAGTTTCGATCTCACTAATATGAAGTAAAGTATGGTATTACATATGAATTAGGCGTAAAGAAACAAAAACTTATTGTACTATTATGCCCAACATTCGAATTTCATGATTACATGATGTAATCTACACGTTTGTAAGAATAAGTTTACTTTCAGAGAAGACTCGAAGATCTTTAACACATCTGTTAAATTAATTATTAGGTACTCTATTTAAGTTAAAGTTGAATTCAATTTTTTTCTCGAAAAGTTATGAGTTATGACATAAGTCTTGGAAATATTAATTTTCATGATATTGTCTTCACACCTTTTTGCAGTTGCGTCAATCTTACGTTCAAGAGATTGGCAGTCAACAAGAAAGATTATTAGGTCGTCAGCAAATAATAAAGTCAGAACTTATTCCTGTATAGATATCATCTAAGAAGATGATAAAAAAAGAATACATACTACAGTAGAGGTCAGTGGCATTCGACAATGTAAGTTAAATGACTCGGATAGTTTGTTAAGCAGACATACACAGGATTGTCTGTCACTTAGCTTTTAAACCAGTTTCATGCTGTAACTTGCAGAAAGTCCGATGTTTCGCAACTTGTTATGCAAGAAATTACGTAGTACAACGCTGTGAACGCCTTGCTAAAGTTATAATAGAGTGGATCAGTTTTTTTTCTCGCTGTTTAAATAAGGATACAATTTGATATACAGTGAATGCAAAAAGTGTTCGTACTCTTAGAAAAGTCAGATTATAATACACTTTAAGGAGAATCGCAGGATCCGAGAATACAATAATGCACTAATTATGAATAGTGAGTTCTGACGCTCACATATATGCTATGTATAAAAACAACAGAAGTAGTACAATATTTGGAAAATTAATAAAGCACAATAATGATACATAAGTCGGCACAACAAGTGATCGTACACCTGAAGTAATCCTACTAAAAGAAGAGTTGGAAGGGGTGGTGTTGCCAGTATTCGTTTGTGCGCCTCTGTCTGTGCAGCAGTGACAGGGAGAGAGCTCCGTCATCAGTGGATGAAGAGCTGAAACATCAAAATGGGCAGCAACCGTAAATAAAAAGTGAGGAGACAAGAAAAGTTATTACTAAATGCATAACCATTGCAAATCATTACGTGAAATATCAGAACTTGTTGGGAGACCTCGGCCTACCATCTAGTAAATTTATGAGGTTCTCCGCATCAAAGACTGTGAAAACAAGCCAAGAACTGGACGATCTAAAGTTCTAACCGAACATGATGAGCGCGTGATTATTAGGGAAATTAAAAAAGATCCAAAAATTAGTGCAGTATAGATTGTCGCAGATTTGGAAAGAAGAGGTATGAAAGTTTCAGCCAGCACAGCCATGGTTATCATGGTCGCACAGCCCGGAAAATGTGTAGAGTGCGTAAGAAAAATTGCACAAATGATTTAATTTCGCGAAAAAATACCGAGATAAAGGAATGGAGTATTGGAAAAAGTAATTATTTCGGACGAAAGCAAATTTAATGTTTTTGGTTCGGATCAGAGAAGTCTGGTGTGGCGACAAAAGAATACAGAGATTGATGCTTAACACTTTGTGCCTACAGGAGTGCCTCGGGCGTGGTTAGACTGCATTTTATTGATAGTGTATGGACCGCAAAAGGTATGTGCACATTTTAAAGATGAATCTCCATGCTAGTGCTGAAAAGTTGGGTCTTCAAAGTACTTCTGTTTTCAAGCAAGATAATGACTCCAAACATACTGCGGAAAACACTCGATTGTGGCTGCTCTACAATACTCCAAAACAACTTTACACACCTCCTTCAGCCACCTGACACTAACGTCATCGAGCATCTTTGCGCTATTCTAGACAAAAAACATAAGAAAGCATATTTCTCAAATAGAGAAAGTCTTAAGCAAGCTCTTCACAAATAATGAGATTTCATTGATTCTACAATTACAGAAAAATTAGCAGAATCAATGCACAAAGACTGGAGGCAATAATCGCGGCAAAGAGCAATACTACAAGGTACTGAAATGCGGTATTGGTTTATAAAGAATTCCTGATAGCAGGTGTACGATAACTTATTGTGTGTCTGAAAATAGGAGTGATGTAATTTTTGTTAAATATATTACAGAAATTATTAAATTCTTTACTTTCTTGCTACACTCAATAAAATATGTAGAGTTTTCAGTCACAATATTGTTATCTGTAAAAATTTCAGACGTCTCATTTGTCCTCAGAAACTACTTTTAATCACGTTTTGTAGATGTACGAACACTTTGTGCAGTCACTGTAGGTATGAAACTAGATTAGTTAATTTTATTTATTATTTCAGAAGTATTCTTCTCCATTTCATTTTTCTGAGCAGAAGAGAAGCAATTCTCCTTAATAGATTTACAATCTATCACCTATTTAATCTCAGCCATTCTACTAACTGTTGATTTATACAGAGTGTACGTTAGGTAATTCATTAATTTAAGGGGTTATTTTTCTAGATATTTCCTCGTTTTTATTCCTTTCGATATAAAAATTGTTTTATCTGAAACATTTAATAGCGTTTTTGGGAAAAACCATTGATTTAATTCACAATATGTCAATATGTAGTAGAAGAAAGACGAATAAAGTGCATAAGATTTGCTGATTGTATGACGTTGTTAGCAAAGGAGGAGATGGTACTAAGGGATATGCTACTGTAGCTAAATGACAGCTGTGACCAGTAGGGAATGAAGATAAATACAAATAAAACGAAGGTCATGGTCATAGGAAGAAAAGTAAAGAAGGTAAATTTTCGATTTCAAAATGAGCCAATAGAGCATGTTGACAGTTTCAAATACTTGGGGTGTACTATAAGCAGTAACATGAGCTGCTGCCAAGAAGTCAAAAGGAGAATAGCGATGGCAAAGAAAGCTTTTAATATAAAAAGCGTTTTCTTCGGACCTCTGTAGAAAGAAGTAAGGAAGAGACTAGTGAAGTGCTTTGTCTGGAATGTGGCATTGTATGAGGCAGGAACATGGATATTACGACGAAGTGAAGAGAAGCGAATAGAAGCATTTGAAATGTGGACATGGAGAAGGATGGAGCATATGAAATGGACAGACAGAATAAGAAACGAAGTTGTGTTGGAAAGAGTGAGTGAAGAAAGAATGATGCTGAAACTGATCAGGAAGAGGGAAAGGAATTGACTGATTCACTGGTTGAGCAGAAATTATCTCCTGAAGGATGCACTAGAAGAAATGGTGAACAGAAGAATAGTTCGGGGCAGAAAAAGATATCAAATGATAGACTATAATAAGATATATGGATCATATGCGGAGACTAAGAGGAAGGCAGAAAATAGGGACGACTGGAGAATGTTGGGCTTGTAGTGAAAGACCTGCCCTTGGGCAGAACACTATGAATGAATGAATGTCAATGCGTTCAGTCAATTTAAGATAGCTGTGTATTATGATCATAAATAATTGAAATAACTTTTGCACAATGTTATTCATAAAATTAAATATATACATGTTTTTGAATTCATAACAAAGTTCATCTACATGTCTAACTGTACAATGCTAATAACATGTAAAGGGACTTCTCGCCCACCCTGTAGATAAGTCAGAAGTATTGTTACAGTTTCATTGTACAGGAAAAGGAAAATTAGGCAGGCAACTGAAGAGATTAGCAGACGACTTTCAACCGGGGGCCGAAACAGACTAGTAAAGGTCTAAATTTGTGAAGGATGGTATCTATTATTATTATTATTATTATTATTATTATTATTATTATTATTATCATCATCATCATTATCATCATATTAGTCCTTGAAGAACTGTACGTCTGAACGAAACACTGGTGTTTTGAAGCCATCTCTTCCTCGGACGACCCTAAGATGTTTTTGCCACGTGGATGATATCCGTGTTCTAGGTATCCTATTAAGATGGCCCTGCCAATTTTTCTGGTAATCTTGTAT
The DNA here is from genome assembly GCF_040183065.1 of Periplaneta americana. NCBI lineage: Eukaryota > Metazoa > Arthropoda > Insecta > Blattodea > Blattidae > Periplaneta > Periplaneta americana. The sequence goes on from NC_091121.1 coordinate 162,615,796, forward strand.
GTACTGTAGTTCAAGACTGATGTCACTTTCAGATTTTCAGTATATCTTCGTATCTTCTCCGATCCCCCCTGTTGAAGCCTGCAGTTAGTCGCGAGAAACGCATTTCACTATACTCCGTTTCATACAAGTTGAGAGGATTTGAAAGCATTTCTTTCCCCTTCTACTTTCTCTGAGTTCGTCAGCGACAGCGTAAAGTGAAATAAATGCTTTCGCATCCTCTCAACTTGTATGAAATGTCGTTTACGCTGTTGCTGACGAACTCAGAGAGAGTAGAAGGGGAAAGAAATGCTTTCAAATCCTCCCAACTTGTATGAAATGGCGTATAGTTGTTAGTCTTCTCTCATCATACTTCAGCAAGGTCCATGCCTCACTGCCGTAGGTGAAGACAGGTCTTGCCAGCGTGTTACAGAATTTTATGCGTGTATGTTTCTGTACTAAAGATGGTTTGAAGACTGTATTAATAATATCCAAACATCTGTCTAAATTATAATTTTTTCGGATATATCTATTTCTTCCGAAAGAAGTGAGTTTATAGCCAAGGTACTTAAAAACATTCACCCTTTCTAAAATTTTGTTTAGGCAGACCTTGCTTGTTATTTGGTCTCTCCCACAAAAGGCCATAATCTTAATTTTCTCGTATGAGATTTCTATGTAATACACATCACAAATTGATGCTAGATGTAGTAATGAGCGTTGTAAATCATCTCCAGATGTGGCAAATAATATTAAGTCATCCCCAAACATCAATGTGTCCAAATTTAAAGTCCTTTTGTTCGGTATAGGGGAGAGTCGGGTAGTATCGGACAGTGCGTTTCTTTCATCTACCACCATATGGTAGTACCTGAATGACATGGTTACGTTTCTCTTTGCGACATCACAGAAACGTAACCATGTCAATCAGGTACTATCATCGTGTGGTAGATGAAAGAAACTCATTGTCCGATATTACCTGATGTCCGATACTACCCGACTCTCCCCTACGAGCAATGTCTGGTTTTCCTGAAATGTTGATTATGAAATTCATTTAAATGATAAAGAGAAGTGGTGAAAGTTCACAGTATTGTCTCACACCAGTATCAATTGGTTTCCAATCAGATAGTTCATTTGCAATTTTTGCTTAAACATAGCAGCCCCATCACTAGACTTATCTCCTTCTTGCCAGCAGCTAGTTGAAGGAAAAATTAATACTTTTCCAGGTTTGAAACAAGATGTAGCATATAGATTATTAATAGTATAATAATAATAATAATAATAATAATAATAATTTTATTCCATAAAATTTAAAAGTAAGTATTTAATTAATCACCAAAAAAACAAGAAACAAAAAAAAAAACAAACAAAAAGTAAAAAGAGAAAATAGAAAAAGAAAAAACAGATTTTACTGCAACTGAAATTTTATATTGCCTCCCTAAACAATAATTTTGTAATTGATTTTTTAAATAAGGAGCATTAAACAAATTGAATGCTTGGTAATTTAGCTATTATCTTTTTGTAGAGCCTTGATCGGAGTTGCTACTGTGTTCATAAGCTACACTTGTGGTACATTTAGATTCTGTCAAGCATTATGTCTGATCTTTTACTTTTATATTTAGGTGCATAAAAATTAAATATATTTCGGTTTTTATGTACGAAATTGAATAAGATATTGTTATAAATTTGATGGATATAACTTACTTACAAATGGCTTTTAAGGAACCCGGAGGTTCATTGCCGCCCTCACATAAGCCCGCCTTCGGTCCCTTTCCTGAGCAAGATTAATCCAGTCTCTAACATCATATTCCACATCCCTCAAATCCATTTTAATATTATTCCCCATCTGCGTCCCGCGAAGGTCGTTTCCCCTCCGGCCTCCCAACTAACACTCTATATGCATTTCTGGATTCGCCCATATGTGCTACATGCCCCGCCCATCTCTAACGTCTCGATTTAATGTTCCTAATTATGTCAGGTGAAGAATACAATGCGTGCAATTCTGCGTTGTGTACCGTTCACTATTCTCCTGTAACGTCATCTCTCTTAACCACAAATATTTTCCTAAGCACCTTATTCTCAAACACTCTTAACCTCTTCCTTTCTCAAAGTGAGAGTCCAAGTTTCACAACCATACAGAACAGCTGGTATTATAACTGTTTTATAAATTCCAACTTTCAGTTTTTTTTAGAGCAGACTGGATGACAAAAGCTTCTCAACCGAATAATAACAGGCATTTCCCATATTTATTCTGCGTTTAATATCCTCCCTAGTGTCATTTATATTTGTTATTGTTGCTCCAAGATATTTGAATTTTTCCACCTCTTCAAAGGAAAAATTTCTGATTTTTATATTTCCATTTCGTACAATATTCTGATCATGAGACATAACCATATATGATATGATATGATATATGATATGATATGATATGATATGATATGATATGATATGATATGATATGATATGATATGATATGATATGATATGATATGATATATGATATGATATGATATGATATGATATGATATGATATGATATGATATATATTTCGTCACAGCATTTCTTTACATGTAATGGTGTACCTCACATTTCTCTATATCCTATGCCACCATTAACATATTATTACATTAACACATTATTTGCAGTGCACGTCTACAGAAATGGCCTGCTCCCAATTACACTCTGTACCATTTTTTATTACTTGGTCTAATCTTCCCTTCATTATTTCTCCTACATTTCATTTGCTATTCTCTATTTGTTTTAATCCTAATATGTCTAATATTATATACTACTTTCAAACCCCCTTTTTCTTCTCTCTTAACTACTATTCACTAAAATATCAATTTCAATTCCTTCTATAAATTACCATATTGAAATATTTGTCCTATTTGTTCTTTGAACTACATAACAATATAGGTACTTTATCGTTTCGGGATTTACTTGCTAACCTATGTCTTTACTTGATTCAAGTAAAATTTCCGTGTTTGCCCTAATTAAATACTTTAAATTAAGAATAACCGTTCTGAGGGATAATCAAGAGGCTTATTAAGACATTATTATTATCATCATCATTATTATTATTATTATTATTATTATTATTATTATTATTATATGCGGATGACGTGAATATGTTAGGAGAAAATCCAGAAACGATTAGGGAAAACATGGGAATTATACTGGAAGCAAGTAAAATGATAGATTTGGAAGTAAATCCCGAAAAGACAAAGTATATGATTGTGTCTCATGACGAGAATATTGTACGAAGTGGAAATATAAAAATTGGAAATTTATCTTTTGAAGAGGTGGAGAAGTTAAAATATCTTGGAGCAACAGTAACAAATACATAGAATACTCGGGAGGAAATTAAACACAGAATAAATATGGGAAATGCGTGTTATTATTCGGTTGAGAAGCTTTTATCATCTAGTCTGCTGTCAAAAAATCTGAAAGTTAGAATTTATAAAACAGTTATATTACCGGTTGTTCTTTATGGTTGTGAAACTTGGACTCTCAATTTGAGAGAGGAACATAGGTTAAGGGTGTTTGAGAATAAGGTTCTTAGGAAAATATTTGGGGTTAAGAGGGATGAAGTTACAGGAGAATGGAGGAAGTTACACAACACAGAACTGCACGCATTGTATTCTTCACCTGACATAATTAGGAACATTAAATCCAAACGTTTGAGATGGGCAGGGCATGTAGCACGTATGGGAGAATCCAGAAATGCATATAGAGTGTTAGTTGGGAGGCCGGAGGGAAAAAGACCTTTAGGGAGGCCGAGACGTAGATGGGAAGATAATATTAAAATGGATTTGAGGGAGGTGGGATATGATGATAGAGAGTGGATTAATCTTGCTTAGGATAGGGACGAATGGCGGGCTTATGTGAGGGCGGCAATGAACCTCCGGATTCCTTAAAAGCCAGTAAGTATTATTATTATTATTATTATTATTATTATTATTATTATTTTTTTCATCACTCGTATAGCAGGTCCTACAGCAATATTTAGTAGAAAGCAGCATAACGGGAGGACATGTATAATTGTCGATGATGGCAACGGGTCATGGTCCTTCTGACAATGTATCGCTAGCGACAGGTGTTAGTCTCAGTATCAGACGCTGTTGGGATGTCCGCTTCAGCCCAGGACAACTGAAAGGTGACTGACTCTCAGATCTACAGCCAAACCACTACAACCAAGAAATCGAAATCTATCCAAGTTAAACATAAGCTCCATATATAGGTATGGTATGAAAGTTGTCCGAAGTTCCCTCGAGTTGTATTTTATTGCCGTAAGATTTCGGTTGATCTAACCATGTATATAAATTATTTTGTCGTGTGGTAACAAGGCTAATAGATTTCCAGTCTCGTATTGGCCCGTGTTCGATATGACATATTAACTTCTTGGACTTGTTCAATAACATATGCACTTATATGGTGAGAAATTTTTGCACCAATAATTTCAAGGTGTTTGAATGCTATCTTTGCACTATTTATTAGTTTAATGGGTCGAAGATACAAGGTGCATTCTTGGCCAATCTGTCGTATATTTTAAGAAATAAACCTTGGGATGAAATCGTTTTCAAATCCGCGTACGAGGTTATAAGAAATGTTATGACAATAAATTTGTGTATCCTTGTCAATTAGCATTAGTTTGGTCAAGGACAGGCCTGCAGAACTGTAGCTCTTGAGAGCGATTGCTTTCCTCCCCTCTTTTACCTCACCCATCTTTTCTACCTGTGCGGTCACGGCATTCTAGTTATGCTCGACTGCATCAACATTCATTCTCAGGGCGGAAGTCGATCATCCCCAATAGAAGTGGAGTGAGGCTGACGTCATAGTTCCCCTACTTTGCAAGTTCTGTAGGCCTGGTCTAGGACAAACTCTTGCCACTGAAGTATCTCCACAGTTTAGTATATAGAGTTGCGAAGCTTGGGGTGATTTTTTGCATTTCTCGAGTTTTGATTTTCTCTAGATAAATCACTGATGGTTTTTATTTTTTACTTTATCTTTCATAAATAATGACCTTACTTCACAGTTAGCTAAAAAAAAAAAACATGCAGTAATCATGAAAAATGTGACTTCGTCTTTATACAGAGTGTCTCAGGAGGAATGTAACATACTTCAGCATAACGTAGTTTGAGTTAACCTACATCGACCCTGGAATATCTATGTCCGAAATGCAATAGTTGGAAAGTTACTGATGGGCGAACTCTTAAATGGAGAGAGGCATTGTAGACGTATTTTTAGTAGGAGGAAGAAGAATAAAGTGCATAAGATTTGCTGATGATATGGCGTTGTTCAGCAGAAGAGGAGACGATACTAAGGATTATGGTACTGAAGCTAAATGACAGCTGTGAGCAGTATGCGATGAAAATAAATGCAAAGAAGACGAAGACCACGATCATAGGAAGAAAAGTAAAGAAAGAAAACTTCCTGATTCTAATTGAAGCAGTGGAATAAGTGGACAGCTACACGTAATTAGGATGTAGTATAAATAGTAAAATGAGATGCTACCAAGAAGTCAAAAGAAGGATTGCAATAGCAAACAAAGATTTTAATAGAAAAAAGAGTATCTTCTGCGGATCTCTGGAAAAAGAACTAAGGACAAGACTAATGAAGTGCTTTGTATGGAGCGGGAAAGAAACATGGACATTACGACGAAGTGAAGAGAAGCGAATAGAAGCATTTGAAGTGTGGATGTGGAGAAGAATGGAGCGTGTGAAATGGACAAACAGAATAAGAAATGAAACTGTGTTGGAAGTAGTGGGTGAAGAAAGAATAATGCTGAAACTTATCAGGAAGAGAAAAAGGAATTGGCTAGATCACTGACTGAGAAAAAACTGCCTACTGAAGGATGCACTGTTAGGGATGGAGAACGGGAGAAGAGTTCGGGTCAGAAGAACATATCGAATAATAGACGACAATAAGATATATAGATCATAAGCGGAGACTAAGAGGAAGGCAGAAAAAAGGTAAGACTGGGGAATGCTGGGTTTGCAGTGAAAGATCTGTCCATTGGCAGGCACTATGAATGAATGAATAAATTCTACGTGTTAGAACACTGTGATATATGATACGTTATTGAAAATGCTGCATCTTGGTTTGTTCCAATAATTTATTTCATTATTAAATACAAACTCGATAAGAAAATAAAATAATCACCCAGGATAATTTACGAAGGTTGCTCTTCTTATGAATTCCATGAATTGTACTACATTAATATCAAGTATTGGCACCGGTTCTCTTTCCGACCTCAATTAAACAGTTCGTAGCTTGCCAGTTTCAGATAACATCAGATAAACAAACAACTAAATCAGAGATACAAAACTGGCGAGAGAGGGGTGGAAATCATCGGGAAAGCGTTGGGTCCCCGTCCATAGTCCACCGGCTTTGAATGACGTATCTGTGGTCCGTACGCAATCAAATAAGACAGACACTGAATACAAATCCCCTCCCCTACCAAGTCAATGACGCGAGGATTGAAGGAAGGGGTGAGTGACGTATCCGATGAGTGACGCAACGCCACGATTGTCACCCAGTTCTGCAAGCCTGAACTAGATGAAACCATTCGATTGAGAATAGTCTTCCATATTCCTCAACAGCAGTCAATGCATTGCCATCACAAAACCCATAAACGAAAAGCATGTCTGTATATTGACTAAACGGTTACACGAATTAAATGTAAAGTGAACGTGTATTTAGTTGTGTGTGGTGCGCTGGCGTTGCGGTGCTCAGATGCTGCCATGTGCAAAAGATCTGGCGTAACACTTCAAGTATGGTATAGTACACGGAACCGCAAGACGTCCCAGTAGGCATACTTTTCCCCAATCGTTAGTCTACGGACATAGGTGTATCAGGTTAAATCGATGTAGATTAGCACAAACTACATTATCCTGAAGTATTTCACATTCCTCCTGAGACACTCTGTATATAACCCACCTCATAAAAACTCCACTGCAATGTGTTCATGGCTACTCGAATGTGCATCGAGGAACATCAAATTATGTTGTAGGAAGAAAGACTTACTGCATGTCTCTGCTCGACTGCTTCTAATTGCTACCTTGCTGGCGGAATTACTACTCCATTACACCTACATAGCGCGCACGGTCCCCGTTTAGCGAATGTTACTAATGATTGTAATATCTCTTGCAGTTAATTAGATTCGTGTAGTACTGCGAGTTCTTAAATAATTTTTATTAACTGCTGTCTGCTGTGAATCCAGTTCTGGAAGTGCAGGTGTATATGGGAGGAACCATTACTTGAAGCGCACGCAGTAACAAGTGCTTACATTCTGGAATTTGAAGTGGAGTGAGAAACATTCTTGAAACTCTTTGTACGTTTCATGTCAAGTAATTAGCAATTCTAATTAGTCGCTGGTGTTATGACATGGAGTTGTAAGAAATCTTGTCACTTTAAACATCAGTTATTTAGTGTGATTTGTAACAAATGCAATAAACTAAGATTTGGCTCATAATTTAGTTTAAGGTTTCTTTATCCTGAGTAGCTGAAACGTAACGCGACATAAACTAATTTTTAATTAAACGAATTGCAACAAGTAATTTTACCAATTAAAATTTAGAGCCAAAGAAAAAGGAACAGCTGGACAAATTGAACAGACACGTCGTTTAGTGATGTAATAATTGAACAAATGTGTATACTTGTTCCATCCGTATTTCTGTCACTCGACAAGTATGTCAAATAAAAAGAACGGGAGTTGAATCTCTGGCATATCCTATGAAGTATGTAATGGATATAGTGGCACAAAAAATTTTTCCTTTCCTGGATACTTCTTTTTTCCACGAAAAGTTTTGCATCATTCTTTTCTTATAGATTTACCATTATTTAACCGTTTTTGAATAGCTTTGTAGCTAAAATAATATTACAAATAAAATCTGCTTAACAGCTGATTCTTATTAAGCAGGACAAACCTTAAATAAATTCCACAAACTTTTACATACAGACGTGGACAAATTATTAGACTAAAACATTTTCTTGTAAACATAATATAATTCGTCATATCAACTATCAGTATAATTCACAGAGTCTCTATTGTTGTAAATATGATTGTTTACATCTTCTGGTATATTTTTCCAATGGTTAAGAATATTTTTTCTGGCTTTGTTGGTGCTATGTTCGATTAATTAAAATGTGTTTCAGTAAAACATATAGCACAGTCCGTATAGGTCAGTTTCTGTCAGATGGGTTCCAATTCACTGTGGGCTAAAGCAAGGAGATCCACTACCAACTTTGCTTTTTAACTTTGCTCTAAAATATGTCATTAGGAAAGTCCAGGATAACACAGAGGGTTTGGAATTGAACGGCCTACATCAGCTTCTTGTCTATGCGGATGACGTGAATAGGTTAGGAGAAAATCCACAAACGATTACGGAAAATACTGGAATTTTACTGTAAGCAAGTAAAGAGATAGATTTAGAAGTAAATCCAGAAAAGACAAAGTGCATGATTATGTCTCGTGACGAAAATATTGTACGAAATGGAAATATAAAAATTGGAAATTTATCCTTTGAAAAGGTGCAAAAATTCAAATACCTGGGAGCAACATTAACAAATATAAATGATACTCGGGAGGAAATTGAACACTGAATAGATATGGGAAATGCCTGTTATTATTCAGTTGAGAAGCTTTTATAATCCAGTCTGTTGTCAAAAAATCAGAAAGTAAGAATTTATAAAACAGTTATATTACCGGTTGTTTTGTATGGTTGTGAAACTTTGACTCTCACTTTGAGAGAGGAACATAGGTTAAGGGTGTTTGAGAATAAGGTGCTTAGGAAAATATTTGGGGCTAAGAGGGATGAAGTTACAGGAGAATGGAGAAAGTTAAACAACACAAGAACTGCACGCATTGTATTCTTCACCTGACATAATGAGGAACATTAAATCCAGACGTTTGAAATGGGCAGGGCATGTAGCACGTATGGGCGAATCCAGAAATACATATATTGTTTTAGTTGGGAGGCCGGAGGAAAAAGACCTTTGGGGAGGCCGAGATGTAGATGGGAAGATAGTATTGAAATGGATTTGAGGGAGGTAGGGTATGATGATAGAGAATGGATTAATCTTGCACAGGATAGGGACCGATGGCGGGCTTGTGTGAGGGCGGCAATGAACCTCCGAGTTCCTTAAAAGCCAGTAAGTAAGTATGTTGGTACTACTGGTGTTTTAATTATATACTGCAGAAGATATTCTCCCATGGCCTGCAAGAAGACCGGACATGAACGAAATTGAAAATCTGTGATCTATACTGAAGAAGAAAGTGACCAAAAAGAGGCTTACAACAAAACCTGGACTCATTTAAGGACTGTCTAATATCTGGTTAAGTGCAAGTTTGAACCAATAAATTATTGAGATTTGCAATAAAATAATGAGTCTAGGAAATTGTATATTTAGTATGTAGAACTACATTTGTTTATAGATCTTTTGTTATATTATTAAGTTTTGTACTTGTGAACTATATCAATAAATCAATATGTCAAATCAATATGTCAATATCTGGTTAAATGATGCTGATATTCAAAGAAAGTGTCAAACTTTGGTTTCCAGCATCCCTGACAAAATCAACGTGTTAATAAAGAATAAGGGAATGTTCACAAAATATTAGTAACCTCCAGACTCAATTTTCTGTTCATTATATCCGTGCAAAATACATTTTGTTCATTATTTCTATCAATAAATACAGCTTCTTGCACATATAATTAATTTAGTCTAATAATTTGTCCACGTCTGTACTTAAAAAAGAAACGAAGCAGAGAGTCAGAAAATTAAAATTGTAATAAATTGGAACTTTTTTCATATTTTTCGAAGGATTCGGCAAAAATATTGTCAATAATTGTGGGAAAGCTAAAATTACACGAATTGAATATTGTGCTATAAATTCAATGAAAACTTAGGCCTATGTTAAACTCTGATCTCTACATGATACTTACTCAAAAATTGCTTTTTAGAGAACCCGGAGAATCATTTCCACCCTCACATAAGCTCGTCATCGATCCCTATCCTGAGCAAAATTAATCCAGTCATATCACACAGTGGCGGCTGATTGACTGAGGCAAGTGAGCCGGACTTCAGTCACTTGGCTTAATAGAAATCAAATTTTGTGTTTTTATATAATGTATTAGTTATTTGAATGAAGCATATATCGCTGTAGAAGCATTTGAAAACTTTGTGATGTATATAGACCTGTTAGTTGGGAGACCTTAGTAAAATTTGTCCCTGAGGCCATGATCGCTCGTGTCGGGTCTGGCTTCTGCATTTCGAGTATTTTCGCGGGCTTTGAGGTTGCACTTAATACGTTATAGCTGAGGCACAATTCATCTGGCCTCGTGGTCTGATCAGCTTTCACTCTCCCAGCCATGGGCCGGCCTCAAGGGTAGAGTGGGGTGGGAATAGCAATGGTGACTTGTATTCCTAAATAGGCCATAAATAACAAAAACTCCAGCTCTTTGACAGGCAGAGACACACATTATTCTCTCCCCTTATGTCTTAATTTATGACTTAAGCCAGGATGTTGTGCTATTGTACTTTGTAGTACAGTAGTGAATCTGGGCCAATGTTGTAATGTATTTTGGAAAAATATAAACAGAAAGATATGCGAGAAATAATGCTGGTGTAGTTAATTCATTGTTAGAGTGTCGTTTTTCGAGAAGAAATAATATTAAAAGAAAGGAAGTTTTAAATATAGAGAGAGCCTTCTGAGATACCTACGACATCGCTGACAATTATTCTGACAGACAATCTTAAAACGCGAGTTTCTATTGCATCCTGGTATGGGCAATATAAATGGTTAAAGTGGTAATATGGTGCAAAATAAACTCCTCTGTTGGCCTTACTTGTTGTTGTCAAGGAAAAAAAACAGTAGAAGGAAAAGAAAGAAAGGGAAACATCAACGCATAATATGGGTTGCTTCATCACACTGAAACAATCACTGACACTCACAGCATAACAGGTTATTTGGTGAGTGAAATTATTATTTTTCATTAATAGCAATAATAATAGACTAATAATAATAATACAGTAATAATGACATTAATATTATAATAACAATAATTAATATCATAAACATTTCCTATCGGAGGCACTTAAACTAGTTGCATCTGGCATCACAGAGGATTTCGATCACCGGCCGCTACTGATACCACACCTCCCTGAAATCAATTTTAATATTATCATCCCATCTACGTCTCGGCCTCTCCAAAGGTCTTTTTCCCCTCAGGTATCCCAACTAACACTCTGTGCGAATTTCTGGATTCACCCATACGTGCTACATTCCCTGTCCCTCTCAAGCGCCTGGATCTAACGTTCCTGTAAAATTGTACAAGACAGATATAGGCCTAGCAGGTATAGAATTACCAGTGGAAGTGATAATTGGAAAATCCTTGGTTCTAAAATGTTTGTTATGACTTAAACATAAGGTTCAGTTTCATTTCTCTTCTGTCTCTCGGAAATACATACCCTGAAGTAGCCACAATTGAAGGAAGTATATAGTTTCAAGTTGTAATCCACCAAATTCTCTTTCAGAGACTTAATTCCGAGCCTAAGACGCGATTTGCTAAACCATCTTTAAACGTTTCTAGCTGGAAGAGCTGAAGCACTATAATCAAAAAGCAAGTAACCGCAAATTTCCCGACACTTGTGAAGGCGGTCTGAATTTGTTCAGTAATGTTAAATGTTATTTGTTTGTGTTATAGTGGGGAATAGAGCGACATTTCAGCGGTTTTGTCGGCCAGCACCTGCCCAGAGCTGCCCGCGGCTGTTCCCTCGACAGAGTTTTATTGTCGGCAGCCCCGGGTGTTGCCACCGGTCCTCACCTACAAAAACTCTCCCGTCTCCCACCTTCTTTGTCGTCATTCTCCGTTCTTTGATTTCAGAAACGTGGGGTTTATACTGTGCAGCAGGGATATACAGTTCGCGAGTTAATTTGTTTTACAATATCCAGCGGCCTAAAATAAAAAAAAAAATAAGGTTCTAGGTTCGTGGTCATGATCAGACCACGGATTTTAAGTTAAATGTCTTTTTTCTGTAGGGATAAACTAAAACTAGTTAAATATCTTCACATTTTATATAGAATATGAACGTTTGAATGCGGTTTTATGGTGCCTAAAAATGCCTATTGTGCCCATTGACACCTATTTTCTAAGTTTTAGAGCCCAAAATTGCCTATTTCTATTTGTTACGTATAATGATGAAAATTGGTTACATAATTGTTAGCATGGGTTTCGGGGAGCTACTCATGTGAAAGTCAGGAACTGTATGTCAGGATTTAGCAGACAGAATAGATTCAAATAGCCAAATAGATGCAATGATTATTGACTTTAAACGCGCATTCGATGTAGTCCCACATGACATACTGTTGGTTAAACTACAATCAACGGGGGTTGACTTCAGAATACTCCAGTGGATCAAGGAATTTTTAACTTGTCGCACTCAGAGAGTACGGGTGGGGGAGGAATTATCGAGCCCAATAGAAATTACTTCCGGGGTCCCGCAGGGCCCCTTCTATTCCTTGCTTTCGTAAATGATCTGCTAGTTAACATCTTGTCCAGGGTTCGATTATTCGCGGATGACTGTATCGTATATAGGGAAATAAAAAGTCATGACGATACTACTCTTCTTCAGAATGACCTCAATAGAATAAACGATTAGGCGATGGCCAACAAAATGGAAATAAATTCTCTAAAGAGCAAACCCATTAGCTTTACAAGTCACACTCGTGGGTCTTAGTTCGAACTTAGGGTTAAGATACAAATTAGATTTACTTTAAATGTTATTTTAAGTGACCATGCTTCATTTAATTTAGGATGCTCCTTGTTATTATTTTATTATTATTATTAATTATTGTTTTTTATTAGTTGTGTTTATTATTAATTGTTACTTGGGTGTAATTAGTTACCACTGCCACCGGGTATATACCCATTTGCAGTGTGAACAAATACATACATACATGCAATTTTTTTGTAATTTTCGTGTGGCACTGTAAGAGGAAGTTTTGAATGTCATGGGATGGGTATGGTTGAAATGTCCTATAATAGTTAGGTTGTAGGAATGAAGAAATTCCAAGATGGTGTCTGGTTTTGTTGAGCACTTGAGCAGACAGTAAGGATGTGATGAATTGGGAGGATGTAGTTCACCCTAAAGAAATCATAATGGCAAATATTGTTAGATTTAAATATGCATCCATTGCTTCGGTATCATTGGGAAGAATTTTTTTCTCTTATAAAATGATTGTCTAAAAAAAAAAAGGGCAAAATTTCACAACAGAATATGAGAGAAAAACAATGTTACTGTATATATTGCAATACCAATTATGAATAATGTGTTAATTGTAAATTAATTGTTAAATTAATTAATTAAATTGTAATATGAGCACTTATGTATTAACAGCCTTAAACAATTGAGGCCAATGAATTCATAAAAAAAAATACATACCGGTATTCATAATTTAAGAATTAGCAAAAATAAAGTTATAGGAATTAAATTAATCTTATGTATTTACCGTCTTAGATACCTTATCAAATGCTAAGTGGAAATTTATTCACTAAGTTAGCATAAGTTGTAGGACGATGTTAAATCAATTGCCGCCTTAAATAGCTTATCAAATGCTAAGTGAAAATTTATTCACTGAGTTAGCATAAGTTGTAGGCACATGTTAAATCGATTGCCGTCCTAAATAGCTTATCAAATGCTAAGTGAAAATTTATTCACTAAGTTAGCATAAGTTGTAGGACGATGTTAAATCGATTGCCGTCCTAAATAGCTAAAAAAATACTAAGTGAAAAATTTATTCACTAAGTTAACATAGGTTGTAGGCCGATGTTAAATCGATTGCCGTCCTAAATAGCTTATCAAATGCTAAGTGGAAATTTATTCACTGAGTTAGCATAAGTTGTAGGACGATGTTAAATCGATTGCCGTCCTAAATAGCTTATCAAATGCTAAGTGAAAATTTATTCACTAAGTTAGCATAAGTTGTAGGACGAGGTTAAATCGATTGCCGTCCTAAATAGCTTATCAAATGCTAAGTGAAAATTTATTCACTAAGTAAATATAAGTTGTAGGCCGATGTTAAATCGATTGCCGTCCTAAATAGCTTATCAAATGCTAAGTGAAAATTTATTCACTAAGTTAGTATAAGTTGTAGGACGATGTTAAATCGATTGCCGTCCTAAATAGCTTATCAAATGCTAAGTGAAAATTTATTCACTAAGTTAGCATAAGTTGTAGGACGATGTTAAATCCATTGCCGTCCTAAATAGCTTATCAAATGCTAAGTGAAAATTTATTCACTGAATTAGCATAAGTTGTAGGACGATGTTAAATCGATTGCCGTCCTAAATAGCTTATCAAATGCTAAGCGAAAATTTATTCACTAAGTTAGTATAAGTTGTAGGACGATGTTAAATCGATTGCCGTCCTAAATAGCTAAAAAAATGCTAAGTGAAAATTTATTCACTAAGTTAATATAAGTTGTAGGCCGATGTTAAATCGATTGCCGTCCTACATAACTTATCAAATGCTAAGTGAAAATTTATTCACTAAGTTAGTATAAGCTGTAGGACGATGTTAAATCGATTGCCGCCCTAAATAGCTAAAAAAATGCTAAGTGAAAATTTATTCACTAAGTTAATATAAGTTGTAGGCCGATGTTAAATCGATTGCCGTCCTAAATAGCTTATCAAATGCTAAGTGAAAATTTATTCACTAAGTTAGCATAACTTTTAGACGAAGTTAAATCTATTGCCGTCCTAAGTACCTTACCAAATGCTAAGTGAAAATTTATTCACTAAGTTAGCATAACTTGTAGGACGAAGTTAAATCGATTGCCGGCCTAAATACCTTATCAAATGGTAAGTGAAAATTTATTCACTAAGTTAGCATAAATTGTAGGACGAGAATATGATGAAGGATGTGTGGAGCGGAGAAAAATTCTCTTCATCATATGGTAATGCAGAATTCATGCACGGAAATATCATACGTAATTCGGTACATCACAATAATATGATATGCATAAGTAATCACTTAGTGATTTAAAACGGCGCTCATTCCGTCGGATCCCGGCCACTTAATCACTCGTAATGAGTGCACCTCTGTACATATTGTGTTGGACATTGTCTCATTGTCACACATTTGTGACACAGTGCATGAGAGTTGACCACTAAGGGGAAACTAAGAGGTGGAGCTTAAACTGAGAGGATTCAATCCGGCATCGGGACTGGAATCCGGTGTGTCTCATTGGATAGAGCGTCAGCACGTAGAACTGAAAACCCGGGTTCGGGTCCCGGTGTCGGAGAGAATTTTTCTCCGCTCCACCCATCCTTCATCATATGATAATACAGAATTCCTGCACGAATATCATACGTACTTCGGTACATTACAATAATATTGTAGGATGATGTTATGCTAACTTAGTGAATAAATTTTCACTTAGAATTTGATATGCTATCTAAGACGGCAAATATATAATATTAATTTAATTCCTATGTCTTAGTTTATCGGAATCCATATAACATGCCTTAAAAAATAAAGTTTCTAACCGCAATATTTTTTACTGTTTTTGTCACTGTATACCGTAATGCTTAATGTTCGCTAATTAATTGCAATTTTATAGTCATTGTAGTTTATGTAGATAGAAATTATATTTTAGATATGTGAAATAATATTTTAGCTCCTTTAAATTATATTTTTAGGTCCCTAAATCTATGTTTTTAATGTCTACTTTGATAAATCGAGGGT
Organism: Periplaneta americana; assembly: GCF_040183065.1. Classification (NCBI taxonomy): domain Eukaryota; kingdom Metazoa; phylum Arthropoda; class Insecta; order Blattodea; family Blattidae; genus Periplaneta; species Periplaneta americana. The sequence continues at coordinate 162,631,515 of NC_091121.1, forward strand.
CTATTTTAGGTGCCTAAAAGTTAGTTTGTAAGTGCCTAAAAATCCGAGATCTAGTCATGATGCATCCGATAGCTTTTTTTCCTGTTACAGGTTTTCGTTAGTGTTTTCAGTAATCCCAGTGAATTTAGAGCAGGTATGTAGTCCTAAATAAAGTAGTACCAGGACGTTTGGGAAACATCGTCTTACAATAATATTAAACAAATATTTCGGGAAAAAAAATCATTGGAATTCCCAATTTGACCGAAGTGGCTGTAATCCATACTTATAAAATAGGCCTACAACGTTGAGTAATACGCAAATAAGGCAATTAATCAGTGAAACCTGTCTAAAGCGGCCATCTGAAATTACCTTTTAAAATGGCCGTTTTATGAGGTGGCCGCTTGATTAAGGTTGCGGTTTTTATGAATCAGCATAAAAGTACTGAATTTCATTCACTCTTTAGTATTGTTCGCACACAACAATCGTGCATATTAATGTCAGCCTCTTCCATTCTTGCAACTAGCCTTTTCAAAACTCGCTTACGGTACCTCAGTTTAAATTAATGGATAATACCTTGATCAAGGGGTTGGACGTGTGATGTCCGCTCTAACCACCCATTACTAGCAAAAAATTGTTTACATTGAGTTTTTTGGTAATTTCAAGAGCTTTCTCTTGAATTATATACCCGCTTACTGGCAATTTCTTCGCCCTCGCACACTTGAGCCATTCGTAAACGAAATCATTCACATTACTAAACACAGATTGTCTCTTCCTTTTTTGTCCACCACGCATATTTTTCTCTCATTCTTTTAATATTTCATCTTTATTCTTAATTATACCGTTTATTTGTGTCCTTCCACATTTGAATATTTCTGCAATTTTTCTCGCACATGTTCCCTTCTCACTTTCTTCAATCATTTTTCGTCTTGCGTCTAAACTTAACACCACTCTAGATTTATTGTTAGATAGGCCTATGATTTCTCTCTCAAACTAACTTCACAATTCCTATGAATCAACTAAATGAAAAGAAGAAAAATTCGTAAAAGCTGGCCCAAATAAAGAAAGATAGAAAGAGGAGAAAAAATAAAAAATATTCGAATGATTAACTACTGACCTGTAAAACATACTGTGACATTTTCTATAGAAAAAGTCCGTGTTTCAAACCTTTAAAAACGAGTAAGAATTTAAAGCTGTGCAGGGTCGGAGTGGAAAGTGACAAAAGAGTCATAAAACAGTAACCAACTAACCCCAAGATATGGAAGGTGTACAGTTGTACACTTAGCTATTGTCCTCGTGACATTGCTTCCTGCCCTCAACCATTGAAAAATAGGACAGACAGTATCCGTGAAAAGATTTTTTGTTGGATAGTGACTGTTATAGTCAGGTTCCAATCCAAATAGACCCCGGCCGCTGGCCGGCGCAAGGGGTGGCCGCTAAATAAAGAGAGAATTTGTATTGATCTTATGGAAAATCCAATTGGTTCCAGAGAAAATTGGCCTTTTGGTCAGGTGGCCGTTTAAATGAAGTGACCGCAAAGGCAGGTTTCACTGTGCCTAAAAATCCGAGATCTAGTCACGATGCATCCGATAGCTATTTTCCTGTTACAGGTTTTCGTTAGTGTTTTCAGTAATCCCAGTGAATTTAGAGCAGGTATGTAGTCCTAAATAAAATAGTACCAGGACGTTTGGAAAACATCGTATTACAATAATATTAAACAAATATTTCGGAAAAAAAAATTTCATTGGAATTCCCAGTTTGACCGAAGTGGCTGTAATCCATACTTATAAAATAGGCCTACAACGTTGAGTAATACGCAAATAAGGCAACTATTATTTTTAAAAGTAAAAATAAAGAAGCAGGGCTCTCTCAGGTTGCAGAAAAATGTACCGGGGCGGCGCTCTCCCGCGTCTTGGAACGACTAGACCCCTGATTTAGGATTAATACATTCAAATTTGGACCAAATTTTTATCAAGTGCCTCCCTTTTATATCCTATACTACCGATACCATGTCAGTTTAAAGAACCTGAATGACATTTAAAATGAAAATAGTGATGAAGTCCTGAGTTTTGGCATAATAAAACATTCAGTGTAAAAATATAATTACGAAATAGCATAGCATAGAGATTTCAATGTAAGTACATCTCCATATACCTTACAGATTCTTTTACAATTGACATTTTCTCCCTCCGTTCCTCATTTCGCAAACTTTGAAAACTTGGGTAAAAAAAATTGTGGCATAGGAGTAATGACGAATAACAAAATTCCAATTCTCATGTTATCAGATAATAGACTACTGCGTGAAAACTATGAAGATAGAATAGCCTATATGGAAAAAGAATTGATGGAGAAGAAAAATGGATATTAGAAACTTGAGTATATGTTAATAGAAGTCAGTATAATAGTAATTGGTGAGAGTGGTCTGAAACTAGTAGGCCTATTAGAAGTTGCTAAAGGGTATTGACAATTATGATAAATTGATAACATATAAATCATCTGAGTGTTGAAATAACATACAAAAATAAATAAATAATAATTACGATGAAAATAATAATAATAATAATAATAATAATAATAATAATAATGAACAAAAAAATAATAAAGCAAAAACAAAAAAGCAATGATTCTGAACTAACCATGAACATAATTAAGAATCGGTTTGTAATGTAGTGCTGAACTTAACTTTATGGGATAAATAAGTAAATAAATAAATAAATAAATAAATAAATAAATAAATAAATAAATAAGTAAACTTATATCAATTTTTCTCTTTTCTTTTATTTTTCTTTCTCTCATTTGTATTTTGTTTCAGTATTTGATAAGAGTTATGTTTCCTTTTCCTTGTTTATGTTTTATAAATTACTTTGTCAGTCTTGAACATTGTAATTGGGCTTTGCCTGTTATGTTCAATAAATAAATAAATAAATAAATAAATAAATAAATAAATAAATAAATAAATAAATAAATAAATAAATAAATAAATAAATAAATAAATAAATAAATAAATAAATAAATAAATAAATAAATAAATAAATAAATAAATAAATAAATAAATAAATAAATAAATAAATAAATAAATAAATAAATAAATAAATAAATAAATAAATAAATAAATAAATAAATAAATAAATAAATAAATAAATAAATAAATAAATAAATAAATAAATAAATAAATAAATAAATAAATAAATAAATAAATAAATAAATAAATAAATAAATAAATAAATAAATAAATAAATAAATAAATAAATAAATAAATAAATAAATAAATAAATAAATAAATAAATAAATAAATAAATAAATAAATAAATAAATAAATAAATCAATAAATCAATAAATCAATAAATCAATAAATCAATAAATCAATAAATCAATAAATCAATAAATAAATCAATAAATCAATAAATCAATACACAAGTAAGTAAGTAAATAAATAAGTAAATAAATAAGTAAATAAATAAGTAAATAAATGAATAAATAAATAAACGGGCGGACGAACGAATGAATTAATTAATTCATTCATTCATTTTAGAACAGCAATCACATAACATTTTATACAGTGTACCTCTGGATATTTTACTTGTCAAAATAAATTATTATTTTTAAGAAAATGTGTACTGGTAACCAAAATAGCGGGTGACCAAAAAGTCGAAGTGACCAAAACACCGGGTGACAAAATTGCAATGACTAGTGGTACAATGACGAGAGTTCCGGTGACGAGAATTCCTCTTCCCACATCATAGACATCCGAGATGATATGACATTGTGATGAGTAAGTTGATGGTAAAGGTGAGAGAGAAAAATAACAGAGGTGTGAGATGTTCATATTGAAATCATAAATGTGCTATAGACGGCGAAGTTGCAGATCGTAATTGTAATAGTGATGATTGTGATAGCGAAGTAAAAATAATTACCATATTGCTATAAAATAATATATTAGTAATCCCGTACACGAAGATAATACAAATTTGTAGTACCTTTTCCAAAGAATGTTGAATGCTCTTTCAAGCCAAGACTGAATGTTACCAAGCGGAAATTCTTTATGCCTTTTGTTGGACATCCTTTGGAAAAACATTAAGCATTAAGAATTGGGTAAATTGCTTGAATCTATGATATGCTCGCTTAGGAGTACTTCTACAGACAATCCATTGTGGTTTTTTTTACAACGTTAATTTCCATTTCTCGGAAACACATTTACCTCGTCCTAGCATTAAACACGTTGTCGGCTCTTTCACACCTCACATGCAATGTCGACGAAACACACAAGTATAATTACGTGCAGCAGGTATCTTGCATTTATATAGGAGGGACAGTTTACCGCGAGGATTCCTGTGTAGGTAGGAGCAGTCAAAGAGACCAACAAGTTGAAATAAGAAGAGTAATCAGTGTGAAAGAAACAAAGCGACTAGTTCGTATTACAAAAAGAGAGAATGAAATCCTGTTAGCAGTGTATAAATTAAACATCATTTCCTACGAATTCAATATGAAAATTTCGGCCCAAAAACTACATTAATTACGTTTATAGGAAGTAATACAATTAAAGCGAAAATAATAATACAAGAATAGATAATAAAATTATACAGCAAGTAGCGAATTTTACATATCTAGACCATCACATCAGATACGTAAAAAGGTACACTAAACTTAACACATTTAGAAGGTTAAAAGAAACAATGTCCAGGTGGATTGTACATATTTATGCAATAGATTACGTAAAACAATTTATATCTTTCTTATACTTCGGTCATATTTACCAATTAATATTTTACGTCTCATTTATTTCACTTTATTTCAATCCATTCTCCAGTATGGAATTTTAGGGTGGGGACATGCATGTATTTCTAATCTCACTCCACTAATACTTATTCAGAAAATAATTATTAAAATATGCCTTAATAAACCAATTGATTACTCATCTGAGCTTTTATTTACTGATTTTAATGTTTTGAAAATTGAACAGATTTATTATATTGCCTTATTAATCTTCATACATAAAAATCGTTATAAATTCAAATTGTATCATCATAAATATGGAACTAAAGGATCCGATTTTATACGACTAGAGGAACCAAAGTGTTTCACAAGCATAGCTCTAAGTCATGGTACCTACTTTGGTCCAAGGTTATACAATAAAATAATTGATAAATACCCAAATTTGGAAAATTTTAGTATCATAAATTTAAAAAATAGCGTTAGGAATTTAATTTTTAAAGAATATATATTGATTTAATATGTATATGTAGGCCTATTTGTATGACTTAAATTGTTAAAATTGAAATTGTATTTTTAAATTTAATTTAATCCTGTAATTTTTTTTCTTGACCCAATTTGTGTCAAATAATTATCTTTGTGTTCAGATATACCCCCGAGCACGAGTTTTTTACTCCTTCAGGAAAGAACTAAGATTGTACTTTTGTCCATGCTATTTTATTAACAATAAACAATTAACTTTAAAACAGAAAGTAACGAATGATACCTTATTAAAACTATATGAAGTTATAGCTCAACCTCAGTAGTTGATACAGCGTCGTTAAATAACGGACTAAAAACATAAACGTAAGATTTTTTAATTGGTTATTTTACGACGCTTTATCAATGCTAGTGAAATGAGTCGAATGTTACCCAGCATTTGCTCTTTATGGAAAACCCCAGAAAAAAACATCAACCAGGTAATTCGTTCGAACTAGAATTTTAATCTGAGCCCGCTCGTTTCACTGTCCGGCATTCTAAACGTTAGTCTACAGCGGTGGACCATAATTATTTCATCATCATCATCATCATCATCATCATGACTTTCTTCGTTTTAGACCATGTGATCTGTAACGATAATCTAAGAAAGATGGCCTTCATCCCTCAATCCTTGATCTCTGTATCCTCTTGGTCTATACATTAAGGCTAATCTTGGAACTCTCTCCCTATCTATTATTTGTACATGGTTCTTTCATTGTTGCTGATATTGTTGAATTTCTTCGGTTATACAAGGAACTGTCCACACCTCTGGAGTAACGGTTCGGGCGTCTGGCCGCGAAACCAGGTGGCCCGGGTTCGATTCCCGGTCGGTGCAAGTTTCCTGGTTGATGTTTTTTCCGGGTTTTTCCCTTAATCCAATATGAGCAAATGCTGGGTAACCTTCGTGCTCAACCCTGGACTCATTTCACCGGCATTATCACCTTCATCTCATTCAGACGCTAAATAACCTAAGCTGTTGACAAAGCGTCTTAAAATAAACTACTAAAATAAAAAAAAAATACAAGGAACTTGTAATGTTTTTCGGATATCTATGTTTCTTTTAAGGTCCAACCTCGTTATACCCAGTAACGAACTTAAAAATTCATCTGACCTGCTTCAAGTTTCTTTGAATTTCGTTTATTTAATATCAAAATCTCGCTTCCATAATTGAGCGCTGCTTTTGACGTTATGTTATGTAGTCTTAACTTTGTATCGACTGTCATCTGTTTGCCAAAAGTCTTTAATAACTACATTCCTGAGAACTACATTCATTTTAGTAATTTGACGTCTAGATCAGTTTCATGTTCTGCAATTAAATTTTCTAGGTATATAAATTCAGAAACTTATTCTATTATTTTCCCATAATTATTTTCTGACCAATAATAATAATAATAATAATAATAATAATAATAATAATAATAATAATAATAATAATAACAATAATAATAGTAATAGAATAATAATGATAATAATAGTAATAATAATAATCTAGCTTCCTAAATAGGGTTAGGGTTAAGATAAAAATTATTATTTATTAATACATCCGCTTGCCATAACATGACCATATAGGTCCGGAAAATAATTTAAAAAATGCACATATATATGGAGAGAGAGAGAGAGAGAGAGAGAGAGAGAAATTAATACATTAGGTAGCAATCATACTTTAAATGTTATTTTAAGTGATCGTTAATATTATTATATTATTATTATTATTATTAATCATCATTATTATTAATTATTATTAGTATTAATTATTAATAATTTATTATTAATTGTGTTTATTATTAATTGTCATTATTGAGTGTAATTAGTTACCACTGCCACCGGCTATTTACCGATTTGCAGTGTGAATAAATACATACTGTGACAGCGACGTGAGAATCGAACTCACGACCAGCGTCCCGCAAGAAAGCAGATCGCACAGGCTCCACGGAACATTGAGTGACGTCGCGCGGCGGAGAGAAGAGAGAGGGTGTATTACGTCACGCGACGAGTCTGCGCGCGCAGCTGCTACTTGACGCAGTGGATGTGGAACGACCTTCTCGACTATTCCAGACGTCTGTCGATGTAGAGATATTGAGATAATTCTCTACACACCTGTAGAAGGTTCTCGCAACTATGATTTTGCTATAAAAGAGCAGGCGCCAGCGAACTAGACAGAGTTTTCAGTTATTCAGTCGGTGAGAAAGCCAGAGCAAGCAAGCCAGCCGGAGTTCGACTCGAGTGTGCGTCCGCATCTGCGTCAGCATCCGAAGACCTGAGTTCGAGTGCAGTGGACCGCAGTTGGAGGGACCTGAGTTCGAGTGCAGTGGACCGCAGTTGGAGGGACCCGAGTTCGAGTACAGTGAACTGTCTCTGAAGGTCTGTGGTTCGAGATACTGTGAACTCGAGTGACTGAGATAGAAGAACTGTGAACTGAGAACTGATAGTTCTGATTTGTAAATAGTGCTTTGTAAATATTAGTTAAGATTAACAGTTAATTGTCCAAGTAAATTGTCATTGTCGTCGGTGGAGTGCTATAACGAATACTGTGTTGAGTGAAAATCCAATTGTTGACGAGAGCGTTAAGGCGAATTGTAGAAAGGAATTATTGTTGTGGCGAATAAATTACATTGTTGTAACTAATAAAATTCACAATACGTACAAATTTACAATATCAATTACGTACACAATGCAGATCATATTATTTCTGCCTAGTCGTATGACGCAAGGCCTAATGTTGTTGTTGTTGTTGTTGTTGTTGGTCAACTATCCGAAGACAGGTTTGAACCTCACAAATGACACCAATAAGACATCACTCAAGTGGCAACTAAACCAGGAGATAATGAGATCGAGTGGCCAGTTCCTTTCCTCCTCCATTGCAGACATCGCTGACTAGTTACATACTACACTAATCAGGCTTCAGATGTATAGAAACAATTGTTCTTCCTCTGACACATATCGTCAAGTGAGACGTATTGCCTGATAATAGATGTACAGTAGTGGCAAAAAAAAACCGGACCGACCCTTGTAGCTGATTTGAGAGCCTTGTTCATTCCAGAGCACGATAGACTGGTAACTAAGACTTTCGTGGCTCGAATCCTGCCTGGGAAGGGAACTTTTTTTGTTTCTTATTCAAATTTATGGTTAAACGAGCGTTGAGCGACTTCCGCCGATTTTGGAATAGACACCGACGCACTTAGGTTAGGTTAGGTTAGGTTAGTTTAGACTTTTGTTATCCCGTCAAGATGAAGGTGAAAGCGATTGAGTGTGATTTTTTGTTTTCTATGCTGGCAGATCAAGTGCGTCGGTGCGTCGCTCAATGCTCGTTTCACCAAATGTATTCCCAATACTTTTCGATTGCAGCGATATTTTACTATTTAATTAACTTATTATTCCCAGAACATGAATTTTAACAGCAATCGAAAAGTATTGGGAATAAACTTGAATAAGGAACAATAAAACGTTTCCTTCCCAGGCAGGATTCGAACCACGAAAGTCTTAGTTACCAGTCTATCGTGCTCTGGAGTGAACAAGGCTCTGAAATCAGCTACAAGGTTTTTTTTGCCACTACTGCACGTATCAGCCATAATTTCAGTAAGAGTTGAGACCTAATGTGTGAAACAGATTTCAAATATGTGTAGGATTAGGCTATAAACTGAATATTACAAAATGTAATCATTTCATTATTACTAGAAATTGGAAGATTTCATCTCTTTCAAAACGTTTGTTCTCCTAATATGAGTACTCCACTTTAGTGAACTATGTTATATGACTCAAATTTGATATCCTTCTGCCTCGTGTTGCTCAGTAAAGTACATTAGTATAAAATACTTACGCAATTTTGTTGTCCAGTATGTAACAACGTACAATTTTCTTGTCCTGGATATAACATCGTATTTATTCTTCTGTTTCTGGAATTCATTCAATAAGATTTTATCATTAGCATAGATTGAATTTTTTTACAGCTGAAATATCTCGACCTCAGTCATCCGTGAGATCTATTATATCTAATTCCACGTCATTTTTCATTGGAATAAACACTGTCATTGAAAAGTCATTCCAGTAATGAATTTTATATATCCCACTGGTTGTGTTTAGAATATTGTCTCGGATTTCTATAGAAGGAATTGAATCTTGAAGAAAATGTTCCATAACTAAATGAAATTTAGGGAATACTCGCCAGGGGTCACCTCGATCCTTCAGTTGTTCCTCTCAAGTGCTGATACAAAAACAGCCCTTGTTAGCGTCGAGTCAAGTATGGATGTAGCCGAAACGTACAAATAAGAACGCAGTATGGACCTCACAGGGTGCACAAAATACAGTTCTGTATTTAATATGAAAGAAAATGCTATAAAAATGTTGAAACTAATATCAGTACTGAATTCTGACAAACGTTAAGTGATATTATATTAATTTTGACTTATATATGAATACGAGAAGTTGAAATTGAGCCAGTATTACTAGAGCTTTGATAGGAATATAGATTTTTGTGCATTCTGTGACATCCTTTCTGGGTCTTGCCGCTAGCAAAGCCCCCGGGGTTTATTGTTGTCCAAAAAACCGTGTATAAATAGTGAGTTTTTTAACTTCTTTCCAAATCTTGGATGGAGTTCTCGGTAAGTATGATTCGTTCCGACGAGAACACTGTTGTTCTATTGACAATTTCTCCCAATTCGAGACGCTGGTCTCGCTACGCGTGGACATTGATTTTCAATGCAATAGCGACCCAAGTAATAAAACAGTATTGGTGATGGCAATCCTTTTATGTTCCAAAAAGTACCACACAAGACTTGTGGTAGAATTCCCGATGTTCTAAATGAGTCCATATACACCGATATATCACATCGACATCTGTTTATTCTTCTGAAATTAATTTCCAAACGTATTATGTCTTTCTCGTGTTAAATTTTTACATTACCTCGTTAACATGTTTCTGCCTGTTATCGGCCATCTTCAGAACTGGTTGTTGCTGGTCTTGGTGCCTTTTGTTTGTGTTTCCTGTGGGGATGTGTTTGTGTAGTGCAGTGATGTCAAAGCAAGCGCATTTTTCTGACCTTGACGTCGTGCGCGGGCACCAAGCGCTAGATATGGAAGGAAGAAGGATTATGTATATGAATAAGCAGCCTGTTGGATTAAGAAAACAGTGATGTAGAAACTTCAAACGGAACGTGAAATTTTATGTCGTTATTTTTATATGACTTCTGTTTGATATTATCTATATTGTCTGTGAAACAAAAGTACTAATACTAATTTCTTAATATTGCAGTTGTGTCTTAAACGTTAATAACATAATAAAGAGTTAAGAAGGAATATTCACATAAATTCCATAGTAGTACAACTATACTGTACTAAATGAATGAAACACATCATTCATAAAAAAGTGATATCCGAAAAAAAAAGAGATTGAGTATGACATGAAAGTTGGAATTGATGTGGATGGTATCTTTAACCTTATAAAATTAATCAATAAACTAATCCAAACAATATTATAGTACAAAGCAAAGTTACCTAGGTATATGTTTTAACAGTAACTAATATTACATAACAAAACTCTTATCGTATTATGCTCTTAAGGTGATATTGGTGCGCAATATCCTATCATCAGAATATTAAATTGTTTTCTGGAAGCTATAGAGCTGACGTTTTTACAAGTGGGCACAAATCTCTTGTTTGTGATGTAACAGTAGTTGCTTTGCAAATTAAGCTTTCAGGAATAACTCCCTGTAAAGTTAATTTGAATAATTTCGAGGGAAAAATTGTTCCGGGGCCGGGTATCGAACCCGGGACCTTTGATTAAACGTACCAACGCTCTCCCACTGAGCTACCCGGTAACTCTACCCGACACCGATCCAATTTTTCCCTCTATATCCACAGACCTCAAAGTGGGCTGACAACCGTCAAGCAACCAACATGTGAGTGCACACTAACTCTGTGTGACTTTAAATTGTGGTTTTCTGTTACGTACAGTGACGTGTATTATGAAAATTAAGCTTTCAGGAATAACTCCCTGTAAAGTTAATTTGAATAATTTCTAGGGAAAAATTGTTCCGGGGCCGGGTATCAAACCCGGGACCTTTGGTTAAACGTACCAACGCTCTCCCACTGAGCTACCCGGGAACTCAAATGTTGGTTGCTTGACGGTTGTCAGCCCACTTTGAGGTCTGTGGATATAGAGGGAAAAATTGGATCGGTGTCGGGTAGAGTTCCCGGGTAGCTCAGTGGGAGAGCGTTGGTGCGTTTAACCAAAGGTCCCGGGTTCGATACCCGGCCCCGGAACAATTTCTCCCTCGAAATTATTCAGTAGTTGCTTTGTTAATTCCTTTCCTTACAGACATTTTCCATACGAATATTTTCAAAATTTTTAATACACTATCTTTAGTAATACGTATTTACGATAAATTAATTTACGAAAACATTACTTCAGTACCTGTAAAGATACTAAATAAACCTATATCTGAAAATTTCACTTTTCTATAAACAGTTGAGCAAATATTCCTTTTCAATAAAAAGCAAACTTGTGAAAAATAAGCATTAAAATTAAAACTTACATTCTCATAATGCATTTATACTTCTCAGACAAATTTAAAAATTAGCATGGATATAATTATTTTAATAAGCTCTCTTCCCTTTATCATTTAAAACAGTGCTGGTCAACCCTATGTACAACTCAACCAAGCGGCATATACTATCTCGTCTGTCTCTTTCCTTTCCTCTGTAAAGCGCTCAGGCTCTCCTGAGCTCTAAAGCGCGCGCTTGCTCCTGTAGGCATCAGTTGTCATGACTGGTGTAGTGTAATGTGGAGTCAAAGAGTGCGTGCGTGTGTTCTGAAATTGAGTTGTGTGTTGAGAATTTCATTTGGATGTTTTTTTGTGTGTCTATATATTTCGTATTGTTCTAGTGTTTAGTTGCTGGCTTTTTGTTTGAACATGTAGAATTTCCATATCTGTCTTGATGTCTCTATAGGTGTGTTTAGCATTTGTGATGTGTTCTGCATATGTGGAAGTGTTTTGTAGTTTTGTTATGGCTGTGATGACTTCCACATTTGCTAATGCATTTTATGAGTTTATGACTTATTTCCGGTTTCTTATGGTTGTTGGCATATTGTTTTGTACTTATAATAAATAAACAGATATTGGTCCCTTCTATTAAGTAAATTTCATAACAGTTCAAAGTGAGGTCTATGCAATGAACAAACAAGGGTGTGGTTTTCAGTATTTAAAGGAAACGTTTACCGGTTTGAGTGAAGGAAAAATAAAAGAGGACATTTAATTGGTCCACAAATTCACAAAGTTATGGCTCACTCTTTGTTTGAGGAAAAACTTTCCGTTACAGAAAAAATGGCATGGCGCTCTTTCAAAGAAGTTTGCTCAAATTTCCTTGGGAATTATAGGGCAGAGAACTACATAGAACTTATTGTGGAAACCATGTTAAGTGAATATGAAAAAATGGAGTGTAACATGTCTCTCAAAGTACATTTTTTGAATTTTCATTTGGATTTATTTCCTCCTAAGTTTAGAGAGGTAAGCGACGAAGATGTGGAAAGATTTCATCTAGAAATATCTGAAATGGAAAGGCGATATAAAGAAAGATTATCATCCTGCATGTTTGCAGACTATTGTTGGTTCTTTGTAAAACACAGCTCCGGCTGTAGTTATAAGGAGAAGTCATTCAGAAAATTAAACAGATTTTATACTACTCTCATTATACGCATGAATATTTTACTGTTGTGTTTTAAACTGTGTAACATCATTTTTGTATCCAGTACACATTTTTCAAATATTATGAGGAATTTTGAATCCCTAATGTGTTGTAATTTTATCAGTAGCAGTGAAAAATTAAAAACAAATAAGTTTTGTCATAAAAAATTCAATTCATTTTCCTGGGAAAATGGTACGTGATGGGGCAATTTGAATTTTAAATTCAGATTTAGGACACACATATTAGTAATATACACCTATATTTATTTCGGAGCAAGACAAAAATTAAAAATTTGTTGCTCAGTGTTTTTACTTGAATTTAAAAGAATAAAGAACGATTGTTCCTGTTTCAACTCGGATATCGCAGTTCACGAAACAGGTATGACCCTCACTGTGTCAGAATTAATATTCAAGACAGGTACCTGAAATATTTCATGATTGGATCTTTGATCATATTCGACATCTGTCCATGTCATTTTTGTTATAAGTGGAAAGCAACAACATGGCAGCTGCGCGAATTACTCGTATGTTCATAGTTTGATTTAATCAAAGATAAGTGAGAGACAAGCTCTACATTCGAGGCTGATTATTTATTCCTGTGAAGGTGTGATGAATGTTCCTACATGTCAACAAAACGCACATGGTTTGGTCTTCATGTATGTTATTATTATATCCAGAGTTAAGCATAACAAGGCGTTGGAAAAGTGATTCGACCTGTTCATAATTGCTGCTTCTATCGCAGCCGAAAATGATATTCAAACATTTCGGAATCTAGTCGTGTGTAAGGGAAGTTGGTCAGTCACGATACAGTGCAATCCACAAATGACTTTATGCAGTGGTCAGTGCAGTGAAGTGTGTACCAGATTGATATCATAAAACAGGAAAGTACAATACATAACTTATGGTCACGCCAACGTGGTCAGGAAAAACTTAAAGACTTTACTGAAGAGTAAAATTAGAACATTAACTGCGTGTGTGGCTCAACCACTAGCGAGCTACTCTTCCATCCAGGCGACCCGTGTTCGATCCCTGGTCAGATAATGATGATATTTGTGATGGATGGAGCAGATATTGCAGAGGGTTTTTCTTGGGGTACTCCCGTTTCCCTCTATCATTTTACCAACATTTCTTCTCATTTAATCTATCATATGAAGTAGCTGAAAATTGGTTGGTGCGAAGTTTTTGGGGTAGTACGGGTTTCTGATGGTGATATATAAAGATTTAAGGTTCCAGTCCCTAGGGTTTTTCAGGTACTCGTCCGAAAATTGAACCTGACTCTGTCAGAGATTATGCAGGTTGTTCCATCCGTCAGAATCGGATTCACGAATGCTACGCAGACCACCTGTGAGACTTGGATATTCTTCGCATATAAGACTGTAGGACACAATCCTAAAGCCTTGGATTTTCTGAACCGACACAAGCGAGGTGCGAGGTCCGCCTCGCACAAATCCGGACAAATCCCAGCGCCGGGATCGAACCTTCCTCCTTCGATCCGGTGCTGTGGATCGAATTCGGCGTAGCTCTGTGGTCAGAGCGCTTGGTACGTAGAACCAATGGCCCGGGATCGATCTCCGGCGCCGGAGCGAATTTTTCTCCTAAAATATTAAGTGTCAATATTACAGATAAATTCTGTAGGACAAATTAATATTTCTGTAATAGTTTGTTCGTTTTCCAAAGATTTGGCAACATATTGTTAACATGGCAGGAGACTATATTAATGCCAAAAATAACATAAATAAATGTAGTGTGAAACAGTAACTATGTTGCCATTACTTTTCTAATACCGTGGTATATAATTATTTACAGGGAAGAAATAATTTTCTTTAAGTAAAATTCTCTCGTGATCCACTTCCTGAATTCATCGGTGATGATAAATTTCTTAACAACCATTCTGTATTACGCAGTAGAGTTGATGATGCCAGAGTTTGTACAACAATAGTACATTATGCAACGAACCTATAATGGTAGTAATTAAGATGCGAGTATGCATATGAAACGAGCGCAAGCGAGTTTCATAATTTTCATACAAGCGTCTTAATTACCATTATAGTCAAGTTTCATACGACTTTTTATGCTCGACCATATTTCTAACTTGAAATTATTCATAAGTATTCATGTTATTCTTATCTGACTGAGGAGCGGAACTGACCTTGTGCAATACCTCGTAAATTGTGAGATGTGCGCAGACGCGAAAATATTGATTTTTTCCGCGAAATAAATGTCGACATTGACCTTGATATAATCTAGAGAGTGAAATAAACATTAATCTTTATATACCCTTGAAATTGAATTAGACATTGAAAAACGAGATGACAAACTGGATTTATTTTAATATTATCTACAATTAACGCTAATTATTATAGTAATAGAACTAGTTGTCTTTCAATTGCATATCCGAGAATAATCGATACTTGCGCTTTCATATTGCTACAATGGTATTTTCTGATTGGTGGAACACCTGAACTTTAATGAATAGGTGTACTTTAATGCGGTCCATTAAAGGGCTGCTACTAGGTGTGCAATTACTACATTTCGGCATGGTCGAGCATAAAGTACTTTATTGAGGCTTCCGTTGTGTATATGTTTTTATTGGTTGATATTAGAGGAATAAATGATAATAAATTAATTTCTAATCCTATTCACGCCCCTAAATTAACATTAAGGGGGCAATCTTTTGAATAGCTATTAAGATGAAACAATTGTTTCAACGAAGGATTTAATGTACTGTACACCTCTTAGAAGCCTATCTCTCTGAAAGAACGCACGCTGGATATGGCACATAAGTCATCCTTACAGTTAAGAAAGTCGATCTGGAAATGTCTCGGAGTCCTTGCAACTACTTGAAAGATCCGTTTAAGAAAGGAGGTTAATAAGTGCCTTTGCTGTGCGTGAAGAGTGTTGTTACTGGAGTGACGGTACTTGTCGCTCTTGTAACAATGGACGGCATGCTCTCCACCAGGGACCACTTGAAACTCAAGAGCGTGGCAGTGCCAGTGATACTAAGCAGGACTACAGACCCAGCCGGTCCAGCTAATACCTCCACAACAAGGCATGCCTGTCATCCTTTAAGCAAAAGAAGTCTTAATATCATATCAGTATTTCAAAAGCTGTAGGCGACATAAAACTTACAAATTCAATAGCTTTAGAAACTAAGTGAAAGAGTATTGAAACTTACCGAAGGGGAAGCTTTAAGAAATTTCATGAATCGTAAAAGGATTAAATTCATTGACTACGGAAAATTAAATTTGAAAAGAAGGTACAAGGATCTAGATTTTGCGTTTATCATTATTGCAAACACTAGGTGTAGATTCTCATAAAATACAGGTTGGGACAGGACAACGGGTTATTTATTAATCTATTTTTATATAATAATAATAATAATAATAATAATAATAATAATATAAATAATAATTTATTAATACAGGCATAGTTAAGGCCTTAGTGCCTTCTCTTACACTCTACCAGGTGATAAAGTATACAAGGAGTGAAAATTTAACAAAAAGTTAAAGAACAGGATACTAACATATTACAAAAAATTATAGAAAAATAAAATCGACACTAAACAATATGAAAATAGTAAAATTATAGAAAAAAGGAAGTAAAATACAGATCTAAAGATTGGAATATAATAAAAGCAACTCAGTTTGTACTGAAAAACGTAAGGAAGGATACAACAAATGGAATGAAATAAAATAATTAAAAATACGAAATTTAAATAGAATAAACATTAAAAGAGTACGATAATAAATTCATCTGGCGATCGAGAGAAAGAAAAAGGAAAAGGAAAAGGAAGGAAAAGAAATATGTATTTTTACAAAACTATCTCAGAGAAAAGGGCTTATAAGTGAAAGGTATCTGAATTTAAAAAGTGCAACTTTAGTTGATCTTTGAATCTCGATATTGTCCGACGCTTTCTGACATGTTGTGGTAGAGAGTTCCAGAGATGAGCTGCAGACACCGTGAAAGATGAAGAGTAGAAAGATGTTCTGTGTTTAGGAATAGAGAGTGTGATATGGTGTTAAGCGAGCATCTGTTTCGTGATATGAGGACAAATGTTGAAAACGGGAAACTAAGTAGCTAGAGTTAGAGTTCTGAAGAATACTGAAGAGTAACGTGAGAGAGTGAATAGTTCTTCGCTCTCTGAGGCGGACCCAGGACAGAAGGTGAGATGCGGTCAAATCTACGGACGTTGCAAATAAATCGAACACATGCATTATGAACACGCTACTGATAATAACAGTGATGCCGTCTTGGTAGCTCTGTTGGCAGATGTCTACAGACTCAGATTCGAATCCTGGTGATAGAGGGAATCGTATTTGTGATGGACAAAGTCAAGGTTCCTGAGGGCTTTCCTGCTTCCCTCTACCTTCCCACTTCCTCTCCACTTAAAAATTCATTATCATTACTAGAGCTCGGAAGTTGATAACCTAAAAGTCACGAAATATGATCTATAAAATGACCTTAAGTAGGCCTATCTGAAAATATGACATTAAAATTGATTAAAAAAGACCATGATTTTAATAATAAAATACAAACAAATTAGTATACTTCGAACAGTGGAAAATACATTGACACCAAACTCAGTCACTGTCGCAAAAAACTTTTCCTGCTTTGTTTTACTTCCGGTCTTTTTTACATCTTCACTTGTGAGATACAATATGCTGACTGCGGACATTGCAGCTGTAGTATTGCTTTGTTGCGTTGAATGTGAGGAAGCACGTAACACACGTGATCAGGAGTCAAGTAAGAAGCAACTACTTATAAGGAAAATTCCTGCATATCGCATTCGAATTGCGTAAGCAATAGTTTCTCGACTGTAGAGTACGACTACACTATAAAATGTTCGTTCAAAAGCAGATAGGGCAAAAATGCAACAAAAAGTAGAACATTTATTAAATATCACTAATAGACAGTGATTGCTTTTAATGATTAGTAACAACTTTCAGTGCCAAGTAAATCACTTTTTATATTTTACTGATTTTTATTCAACGGATCCATTGTTTAATGAAAGCAGTGTTATTGATGAAATTAACATAAAACAAGGAACTCTTAAGAAAAAATTATCCCTTTATGTATCTGGCAGGTGAGCAGACATAATGTCCATCGTAGAATGTCCTATGCACAAATATGTCCACACCATATTTTCCAGCACATATCGTCCATCTCAAAAGGTCCATCGCCGGAAATGTCCACAAGACAACTAGTCCATAGCAAAATGTCCACATGGACAAAATATCCACGTAGTAATGAAATTTAAGTATGACACCGTGACCTAAGAAACTGCTGCAACAGTAGACACAATAAAGAGGCGGAATAGTAATATGCGTTACAAGAGCGATATGTTGAAGTTTTTATGTTCGAGGAAAAGTTTGAAAAAGCGAAACGTAGTTGAGCTTTTTTAATTTCCGAGAATTGAAAGAAAACATACCGCTCGTGTATCGTACATTATTTTGTGCGAAGATCGTTTATTATATACCTGAAAGAGGAATTTCTAATTAGTTGCAATGAAATCTCCATCTTGGTTTCTGTTTAATGACGGCAAATTTGCAAAAAAAAAAAAAAAAAAAAAAAAAAACTATCTTCAACATTGTTGCTTTAAAATGTCTTCTGTGTTTACTATATTCCAGCAGGCCGTGATATACGTCTGTCTCCCCCCCCCCCGCAGCCTATAAATGCGAACGTAAAACAAACGGTAAGGTTATGTAATGATTTATTTTTCATTTTAATATTTTAACAATATTATCTATTAACATATTGCAGTAATATCATCGGCAAGTTTAATTTTGCCGGTCAAAGTAGCCTCCATGTTGAGTCTGGAATCTTTTTTATTTTTTCACGGCTTCCTTAATTTTACTTGCATCACGAATGCAGTAACTTTAGTGGAGTTGTAGAGTTTACTTAATTTTTGCAAATATTTAAAAACAATAATTAACAGTGCAATTTAGGTGAAATTGCAGCGGTAAGTTTCCAAATTATAATTATTACTATATTGAACGTCTCTAAAAATTATATGTTAAAAGCCTAAAGCAGTAAAATCAATATGTCACTTAAGCAGTAAGAAGAGGGAAATTGTTATGTGTGTTAGGTTGGGAATACTGAATGTGGAATTTTAGACTTTCCGCGGATTGGTTTTGTGCGGAAACCAAGCAAATACGCACGATCTCGCACAAATGTGATTAACACAATATAACTAAAGTAACTGGAAATCTGAAAAATTTCAGTCATGGCTGAAGCTGGAACATCACAAAAAAGGGAAGCAAATTCTAGTGGTAGATGGTTATATGTATAATTTCCACTCAAGAGTAAAAATGAAGATAGTTTTTACTGGATATGTTGTGGAAGATTAACACTGCATAACAAATAACAATATTGAAAACATTGTCAGAAGTAACATTATGATGTACTGAAGAACTTATGATATTTCCGTGCAGAAATTCTGGGTTACCATATGAAGGAGGGATAGAAAAGAGAAAAATTCTCTCCGGCACCGGGACTCTAACCAGGTTTTCAGTTCTACGTGCTGACGCTTTATCCACTAAGCCACACCGGATTCCAGTTCCGATGCCGGATCGAGTCCCTCTCAGTTTAAGTTCCACCTCTCAGTTTTCCCTTTGGTAGCCTACCCTCATGTACTATGTCACAGAATATGTGACAGTGGCACAATGTCCAACGCACTGTGTACAGAGATGCACTCATTACGAGTGACTAAGTGGCCGGGATCCTTCATCATATGGTAACGCATAATTCCTGGACGGAAATATCATATGTACTTCGGTACATCATAATAATATGATATATCACTTTGTGATTTAAGACGGCGCTCATCCCGCATGGTATGAAGATGGAATACTAATACTAGTATTTCATATTTGTGACACACTGATGTTGTAAGTCATAACCTCAAAACATATCATAATTTAAAAACTAAATAAATTAAACATACATTGCTATAAACGTAGTGGATAAAGCTCCAGCACATAAATCTGGAAACCCGGGTTCGACTCCCGGTGCCGGAGAGAATTTTGCTCCGTTCTATCGATCCTTCACCGTAAGGAAACGCAGAATTACTGCACTTGAATTCCATATGTACTTCGCTACATCACAGTACAGGGTGATCCGTTTGGGTATGGACAAAATAAAAACACCGTAAAACATTTACTACTGAACTTTATTTGTTGAAACTTAGTGCATACAACACTGAAAGATGGGAGATTCCTCAGAGCTCAACATGACCCCCATTGCCCACCCTGCACAACTCATAACGGTGATGCAATTCAGCCCATGTCCGTTGTAACATAAGAGGGGTGATTTGTTGAAAAGCTTGAGTAATTTTTACGCTCAGTATTTTGTCTATAGGATTTTCTGTTTTAGCTTTTTTTCACCTATTAACACATGCTTTATTTAAGGCATTATTATTTATATGTGCTGGTATAATAATTCATGTTATAAAGGATTCTCAAGATATTCGTTTTATAGGTAATCTGGTCATTAATGTTCCTGGGTTTCTGTGAATACACAATGTCTTTAACAAAACCCCACACGAAGAAGTCAGAAGGGGTTAGATCTAGGGAGTTTGGGGACCAAGCGAAGAGATAGCTGCTTCTCGTACTGGGTTTCATCTGCAATCTCCTGCTTGTTTTTTTAACACAGAACTTGTTTCTACAAATGTTCGATACCACAACATTATGGAATCGTATTTAGGTACAGTACGCACACCATACTCACTTCGAAATTCCCTTTGAACTCTTTTAACACTCTCAAATTTAGCATTACAAAGAACGTATTGTGCCTGCTGTTGATTAGTAGTAATTTTAATCATCTACGATTTTCATTTGTCCTTTCAGATTATACATTGTTGATTGTCATGTATGAAAACTCCCATCTTTTAATTATAATATAACCAGCAATAAATTTGTCCTACTATCATAATAGCTTTATAATACGTTAATAATAATAATAATAATAATAATAATACTTTATTTATACTGGCAGAGTTAAGGTCATAGGGCCTTCTCTTACACTCTACCAGGTCACAAAGTATACAAGCAGTTAAAATTTAACAAATAGTTAAAGAACAAAATACTAACATATTACAAAAAAAAATAATAATAGCATAATAAAATCGACACTAAACAACATGAAAATAATATCATAATAGGAAAAAAAAAGAAAAGAAAATACATTGGAATATAGTGAAAGCAACTCATTTAGTACAAATGGTTAATATGGAAAAACGTAAGGAAGAATATATCAATATGTAATGTAATAAAATAGTAATAAAAAAGAAAAGAAATACAAAAATTAAATAAAATTCACGATAAAAAGGCTATGATATTAAATTCATCGACTGATAAAGAGAACAAAAAGGGGAAAAGAAGGAAAAAGAAATATATAGCTTATATTTTTATAACACTATCGCAGAGAAAAGGGCTTATAACTGAAAGGAATTAATTCAAAAAGTGCAATTTTAATTTATTTTTGAAACTAGACAATGTCCGACAGTCTCTGACATGTTGTGGTAGAGAGTTCCAGAGATGAGCTGCAGAGACCGTGAAAGATGAAGAGTAGAAGGATGTTCTGTGTTTAGGAATGGAGAGTGTGATATGGTGTTGTGAGCGAGTATCTATTTCGTGGTATGAGGACAAATGTTTAAAACGAGAAGCTAGGTAGCTAGGGTTAGAGGTTTGAAGAATATTGAAGAGTAAAGTGAGAGAGTGAATAGTTCTTCGCTCTTTGAGACGGACCCAGGACAGTATATTTAGTGAAGGTGTGATACGGTCAGATCTACGGACGTTGCAAATAAATCTAACGCATGCATTATGAACACGCTGTAGTCTGTCTGTCAGTCTCATGTTAAGGTCAGTGTAGAGAGTGTCACAGTAATCAAAATGAGGCATCAAGAGCGACTGCACTAAATTCTTATTGAGAAGCAATGGAAGGAAATTTCGAATACTTTTTAGTGTGTGAATTTTCATAAAAATTATTTTACATATGTGTGTGATTTGTGTACTTTATTCCAACTTAAGTTTTTGTCCATATAAATTCCTAGATTTTTTACTCTATCACTGTAAGGGATAATACAGAGTGATTTATATAGAACTGACACATTTCTTTCATTAATTGTTTCATAACGAATTGTGCTAGCGACAACTTATTATACCTAAAATGTAGAGGAATTTTGGGAGATTATTTACCTCTATAGCAAATGTTGAAAATGTCCTCCATCCTGCATAAGGCACAACTCAACACGTTCCATGTTACTGGCCACTCGTTGGAGGATTCTGTTGTCAATAGCTTGAATCTCCTGTGTGATGTTGTGCTTCAGATCGTCCAATGTCTGGGGACGTGTGGCGTAAACCCTGTCTTTTAAGTAACACCATAGAAAGAAGTCCGGCGTTGTCAAATCCGGAGATCTCGGTGGCCACAGGTTCCTGGAAATCATTCGGTCGTCAAAGAAACTTGCAATTAGTTCCATGGATTCATTTGATGTATGGCATGTAGCGCCATCTTGCTGAAAAAATCCTTGACTCAGCTCTACATCATCCAGTTGCTCAACAAACTCCATGAAAATCAGTCGGTACTCTGCAGTGTTCACAGTCTGGTTAAAAAAATTGGCCCTTTTCACTCACCAGAGATCCAGTTGTTTCCAATTTGTTTACCAGACCCAGTATTGTGTTTCTTTTGGGAGGATTGCGAACACCAAATTCTCTCTGGTATGCCCTTTGAGTAGCTGTAATTGAATTCGTAATCCAGTATTGCTTCACAAGGAAGAGTCGTTGATTTAATGTGTACTGCATTTTCACGTTGACACAAAATGTCGAAAACAGCTGCCAACAATAGGAATAAAACATAAACATCTGCGCATCTAGTGCTGCCAACAATAGGAATAAAACATAAATATCTGCGCATCTAGTGACAAGGAATCGAAAGTCCAGAACATTCTGCTTAATTTGGTGCTAAAATTGGGTCAGTGCTTCCAACAATAGGAATAAAACATAAACATCTGCGCATCTAGTGCTGCCAACAATAGGAATAAAACATAAATATCTGCGCATCTAGTGACAAGGAATCGAAACTCCAGAACATTCTGCTTAATTTGGTGCTAAAATTGGGTCAGTGCTTCCAACAATAGGAATAAAACATAAACATCTGCGCATCTAGTGACAAGGAATCGAAACTCCAGAACACTCTGCTTAATTTGGTGCTAAAATTGGGTCATTGAATGACTTTCCAACGCAATAATTAAAGAAAGATATGTGTCAGTTCTATATAAATCACTCATTAGTTTCACTCATGTTAACAGGAGTTAAGTCACCTGTGTTTAATTTACTTAACAGTCGTTGATGTCCCATTATGATTGCCTGTGATTTCTCTGAGTTCAATTTCAGTCCAAACTAGTCCAATAGTATCCATACTCAAACGGATCAGACTATTTTTATTAGAATAAGACCACACTAGCGAAAATGATAATAGATGCTGCAAACCTCTTATTGAATTGGGTTATATTCGCTTGTATTGTTTATTCACTTAATATTTAAACGGCGATTAAATTTAACTAGATTCCTTGCCATTACTTAATACTCTATCCATATTCTAAATTCCTTTCCGAACGTACGTAAATCTGGGGAGATTCCCGGTCAGCTCATGGAGATAACCTTCTCTTTGTCGCTGTCTGTTCTACTTAGGTGCACTTCTCTATCTGCCTTGATTCGCTCCACCATCTTGTCACGTTTCTTAAAAAGAAAACCCTTTCTTCCGCTCTGACGCCTTCCACTCTATTCTTAGCATTCAACACTCAAGCAGACGTGAAAAATTCGAGACAAATTTCGCTTGTCCTTTGCAGGAATGACACTGGGCCGTGTGGAGGGGGGAAATACCTGGAATACTGTTGTGTGTAATAAAATGTTGGTTTGCTTCTGGAGGTAGCGAAATCTGTCAGCAGCGGAGTGGAAAATGCTTCCAGTGTCCAGTGCCGCGGTCCAGGTAGCCACGCAAGCGGAACACCGGACTTGGTCAGTCGTGTCAAAGAGGCTTTGGAACTGAGAAGGGCCTTGGAGGTGAATAACTCCTTTATCCTCCATCCTCACATCAGCAAGGACGGAGAAAGTATTTTGACAGTGAAATATAATTTGTTTTGTATATCTACATATTTTTTTACAATGGAGTCAGCAATAATACGAGTTACGAAAATAAAATGAAATAAAATCAATTAATTGATTAGCTAGCGGATGTACTCGTGTTAATTATGTAAGATTTGTGCGGCTTACAGCTGTTTCAGTGCTTCACGCACCATCTTCAGAGCCTACTAGATCTCGGCGTCATCTCGAACTTCTCTGCCTGTTATGTGGGTGTGTTTGATTGTTGAAAGGTGTTGAAGAGTGGAGTCAAATAGTGTGTGTGTACTGAAATTGATCTGTGTGTTGAGAATTTGATCGGGGTGTGTTTTAGTGTCTTTCTGTATTTCGTATTGTTCTATTGTGTTGAGTTTTTGGTTTTTGGGTTGTATGTGTAGGATTTCCATGTCCGCATTTATGTTATTGTATGTGTTGTTAGCATTAGTTATGTGTTCAGCGTATGTAGATGTATTGTGTCCTCTGGTTATTGCTTTAATGTGTTCTTTGTAGCGTGTTTGGAATGATCTGTCTGTCTATCCTATGTATTACTTATCGCATCTATTACATTTGAGTTTGTATATACCTGTGTGGTCGTATTTATTTGTTTGTGTTTTTTGTGTGTTGAGATGTCTTTGTAGTGTGTTTTCTGTTCTGTATTTTATGTTGTATTTCTGCTTTCTGCGAACTTATGTGTGCTTTTGTTTTCATATGTTAGTGTGATGTATTTCTTGTGTTCTTGTGTTTGTGTTGTGTTTTTGTGTTTGTTAAGTTTTTGTTTCGTCTTTCTTATGATGTTGTCTATTATGCTTGGATTGTATCCGTTTTCTTGTGCTATGTATTTGATTGTGTTCACTTCTTCATTGCAGTGTTGTTGGCTCATGGGTATGTTGAGTAATCTGTGTACCATTGTCCTGAATGCAGCATGTTTGTGTTGTATGGGGTGGTTAGATGTGTTGTGTATGTGTGTGGTGGTGGTGGTTGGTTTTCTGTATATTTTGTAGGTGTGTTTGCTGTCAATTTTTGTTATGGTTATGTCTAACCACATCTAACCACCCCATACAACACAAACAACAATTAATTAGCTAATCAATTAATTATATTCAAGTGTTAAAAGTAGTGTACGCAAGATTCAAAATGGAAATAAATTCATATTTTTATTGGGTTATTTTACGACGTTGTATCAACATCTCAGGTTATTTAGCGTAAAATAAAATGAAGGTGATAATGCCGGTGAAATGAGTCTAGCACAGATAGTTACTAAGAATTTTCTTATATTAGGTTGAGGGAAAACCCCGGGAAAAACCTCAATCAGGTAACTTGTCCCGACCGGGATTCGAACACAGGCCACCTGGTTTCGCGGTCAGACGCTTCAGAATTTTTAATCTTCCTTTTACCAAATGAAAATTTGTCTACATTAGGACAGACTTCACCAACATCTTACTAATCCACAATTAAATAATTGTGAAACCTCTCATTACGGACATCGAATGGACATAACAATCTGTCCGCATCTGGGAGGTGTCCTGTATTGGGAGGGAGACTCCCCAATCTAATAGTAAATTTATAATATGCATTATGTATGCCTTTACGCTTTAAATGAAATGTATTACTGTAGTTTAATTCTAATTGCAGTCTACTGTACTACAGTAAATTCTTTGCAACTTTTAACTACAGTAGATAAGACCGAATAAGAAAAAGACAGTACTTTGCCATACAATTTTATTCTACGGTCTTACTAATAAAAGCTCTGTATACAGATGTTTAACTGTCTTATACTTATGCAATGAGTAGCTCGTTTATAAGTCGTGTGTAAATTCCTTACTAATAATCACTACATACGTCGTGTATAACAGTATAACTGTTACGCAGCTACGTCATAGCTTCGTCATTACTTCATTACGAAAGGTAATAGAATATCTGAGATTCTCTATTGCATCCGGTAGAGCGCTCTAGTGTGCCATGTTAAGTATTGATAGTACAACTGGCTCTGATCGATTACCACATTATATTTTGGTCAAAGAGTACAAGCTACAGCAATATTAATGTAATTATTCTATGCTCTTTGGTTTGTTCTTCTGTGCTTACAAGGCAGTCATCATCATAAAATGACAGTCGATACGAACAGCTGTTCTCTATATACAACGCTTAAACAAGGGGTTTCGTGTATATAACTACTGCAAAGCAATTCCCATTGTATAGTTACAGACTGTTTATACATCCATCGCTTATGCATGGTTTATTAGTAACGTTTTCTGTCTCAACTCTGCATAAATCTCGTATAAAAACTGTACGCGGTTTATTAGTAAGACCGTTGATCTACAGTTACGCAGTACTGTTATTTACAGTTTTCAACTTAAACTTTATGTTCAGGTGCCATGTCCAGTGGCGGCTCGTGATAATATATTATGTGTGTTCACAATTTTGTGGTTCCACAATCGAAGAGTATTTGAAATCGTACGTTTAGTCTAATAAGAAATGACATGATTCCAATGTTTCACTATCGAAAAAAACCGTATATAAATTCAAAACAACATATAATAATAATAATAATAATAATAATAATAATAATAATAATGAAACTCAGTCTTTTTATTAACAATTTTTCTTGGTAAGCCAGTTTACCCAGTTCTTTACTGTTCAAAATTACTTGAACAGAGTTCATTGTTTACGTTTGTTAAAAATGCATACACACCACAGTCTCGTTATTTACAAACGTGTGTGCTCAGTAATATAGGCTATTTTGATTCACAACACACTGATACACTATAGCTTATGCCAGTACTGTAATCCCACTCGCATAGATTACTATAAATACATGCCAGTAAATATTATTCTTAAATATTATACACTGCCATACAGATACTTAATTTCATACCACCACCACAGCCAGCCAGCACGTGTTTGAAAGCCAAACTATGCTATTATGCCGACACTGAAGTATAGTAATTCACGAACTACACTCTCGTAGCAGCACTGTACACACATCCACGTAAGTAAACGTTCCTACAGTCAGATGCTGACATCTACAGGCTATTAAATTTCCTCCTCGAGATATAGCGCGTGAACGATAGGCATCGATGGACCTGACATCTGTAGGATAGATACTCATCATGTTCACTTAACGCCTTGTGCTCTTGACGAGTCATAAGCGGCCAGCTAAAGACAATATTCTCCCGCACATGCGTGAAATTCCTGTAACCATCTCGAAAAGAGCACGGCTTGTACTTGAACGGATGTTGCCAAGTTTACATAAGAAGTTTATGCAAGATGCGGGAAGTTTAAAATACTCGATCCTGATATTATACATCCCCCACTACGTCAATACGGTATCAAATAATAAAACTAGTCGTGTATTAATGGAAACAAGGTGTTGACGTGCTCTTGTGCTCTTATTGACGCGCCGCCACTGGCCATGTCTCTCGAAACAGAACAACGGATTGAAGTGAAGAGAATAATCGTACTAACCCTATCTTGTATCGAATACAATTTCACGATCGCGGAAACCTTGGACCCATCAGACAGATTAAATTTTATGATTTTGTTTATCCACGCGCTTCCAGCTAACAAGAGGTAGCCGGCTGGGCTAATTGTAGCCTACGAGATCCTTAGGGTACTATACATAGACATTTCGCTAGCCCGCGCTACGAGCGTGCTAAACTAGCCCCGGCTATCGATTGATTACTTGTACAGGATTCATATCATAACATATCGCTAACACTGGTTTATGAATACGAACAACGTTAGTTCGCTGATCATCCACCGGAACCCCGCGCTAAAAGTCTATGAATATGGCCCTTATTGTCTTCTTTCTTGTTAAATAAAGTCTGTACAGTTCTCAAAACTAAATTTTCCATATTTGTAACACATTATGTCTTGAAATCCAAGTTCTGTCCGCAGTCAGAAGGTAAAGCAAGCTTTAGAACTGTGAAACAGCTGTCCTTGTCCGTGTCTGAGAATGTCCGTAGACGAAAGTTAAATTTATCATTATTTCTATATTATTTCAGTTGGAACATAAAAATCTGTGAAGATGAGGATTGTCCGTATCCTGGGGGTGTCCGTAAGGAGAGGTTTCACTGTATACAACATTGACGATGGAGCGTCTGTATTGCACCACAGTCTACTATATACAGTCACGAAGCTCAATATGTAGTAAAAATGCAAACATAGGTAGTTGCCCACCACTAGGATCGCTACTATCGCCTCATCATCGCAGATCTCTCTCCTAGCAGACGAGAAAATATGTTACACTTTCGTTGTCGTGTTCTTTTGGAAAAATTAACACCGTCCTTCCATTATTGAAATATTAAATGCATAAAGTTAATTTATTATTTTAATGAAGTATATTAAATTCCACCATAAACTCGAAGATACCTGCAAGAAATAGGTTAATTATTTTTGTTCGTGCAAAACGAACTGAAATTTACTATAATCGCTTCACTCATTCAAGATTATAGCGATAATTAACTATGAAACCAATAAATATATATTTGCATTTCCCTTTACAACAACAATATTGGAAATATGAATTAATGGAGTAACTTACGTGTACCGGTACTTGTAGTGTAGGCTTACGTAGTTAACAAAGTGGGATGAGGTTAAGCAATAATAATCACACCAGAATTGGAAATAAAACGTGATCAATAAATTTTATTGTAACAGACTTTTTCTACGTCTCTAGTAAAGTAACAAATAAAGATAACAACAAAATTAACAGCTATAATTAAAAACATATCCTTTGAAAAAAAAAGTAGGCCTAAGCAATAATAATCCCACCAGAATTGAAAATAAAACGTGATCAATAAATTTCATTAAAACAAACTTAATTTTTCTACGTCTCTAGTAAAATATTATTACTCCATTTATTGTATTTTAGCCATTAAAATTTTCATTACAACCAATAACGAACATTTCACAAGCATCAATGTGAAATATGCAACGAGCTAGCACTCGATGGAAATACGACACAGTCCAAAGTCGACCGTGGACAGTCTATTGTTTGTAGTTGCTAACCGGTTGGAGCGCTTTATCGCGAGATTTGCAAAAAATCACCTCAAGCTTCGCGACTGTATATAGTAGACTGTGATTGCACCAGTGGCGGTGCGTCAATAAGAGCACAAGAGCACGTGAACACCTTGTTTCCATTAATGCACAACTAGTTTTATTATTTGATACCGTATTGACGTAGTGGGGATGTATAATATCAGAATCGAGTATTTAAACTTCCCGCATCTTGCATAAACTTCTTATGTAAACTTGGCAACATCCGTTCACGTACAAGCCGTGCTCTTTTCGAGTTGATTACAGGAATTTCACGCATGCGCGGGAGAAAATTGTCTTTAGCTGGCCGCTTATGACTCGTCAAGAGCGCAAAGCGTTAAGTGAACAAGGTGAATATCTATCCTACAGATGTCAGGTCCATCGATGCCTATCGTTCACGTGCTATATCTCGAGGAGGAAATTAAATAGCCTGTAGATGTCAGCATCTGACTGTAGGAACGTTTACTTACGTGGATGTGTGTACAGTGCTGCTATGAGTATGTAGTTTGTGAATGACTACACTTCAGTGTCGGCATAATAGCATAGTTTGGCCATGGATTTATCTATGGTTTGGCTTTCAAACACGTGCTGGTTGACTGTAGTGGTGGTATGAATTGAAGTATCTGTATGGCAGTGTATAATATTTAAGAATAATATTTACTGGCATGTATTTATAGTAATCTATGCGAGTGGGATTACAGTACTGGTATAGGCTATAGTGTATCAGTGTGTTGTGAATCAAAATATATTACTGAACACACGCGTTTGTAAATAACGAGACTGTGGTGTGTATGCATTTTTAACAAACGTAAACAATGAACTCTGTTCAAGTAATTTTGAACAGTAAAGAACTGGATAAACTGGCTTACCAAGAACAATTGGAAATAAAAAGACTGAGTTTCATTATTATTATTATTATTATTATTATTATTATATTTTGTTTTGAATTTATATACGGTTTTTTTCGATAGTGAAACATTGGAATCATGACATTTCATATTAGACGAAACGTACGATTTAAAATTCTCTTCGATTTTGGAACCACAAAATTGTGAACACACATAATATTTTATCATGAGCCGCCACTGGATTGCACTATGATTCATACTCTATTCGTACCTGTTTGCAATTATTCTACCTTGCTTATGCAGCCATGTGACGTAATAGATATACCAGAAGAAACTACCGGATCCGCTCTACGTTTGGGAACAAAAATGCTCTGCCTGGTCATCAGTTTTATTTTGATTATTTTCATGGATAGGCCCACCATTCTGTTTTGTGTGCTCAATTCTTGGAGCATAGACTGCAATTCCATTGGTGATGTTCCAAACAGAACCACATCATTCGTGAATCTCAGGTTTGTCAATCGACTTCCATTCATTTTTACTCCATGTTTCTGATTCCATCCAATTCTTCTGAAGACATTCTCCATGACACTCCTACAAATTTAGGAGATAACGTGTCCTCTTTCCAGACGAAATGTTTAGCCCTCCACTTCCATTTTTACTTTTGCTAAGCTTTGGCTGTAAATATTATTTAGTAAGCGTACGTATTTATCCTCAACTCCTTGTGTGTATAGTGCATTAAGTATGATTGTGTGCTCCACGGAATCGAAGGCCTCTCTACAGGGACATCATTTTTTTTTACTTACTTACTGGCTTTTAAGGAACACGTAGGTTCATTGCCGCCCTCACATAAGCCCGCCATTGGTCCCTATCCTGAGCAAGATTAATCCATTCTCTATCATCATATCCCACCTCCCTCAAATCCATTTTAATATTATCTTCCCATCTACGTCTCGGCCTCCCCAAAGGTCTTTTTCCCTCCGGCCTCCCAACTAACACTCTATATGCATTTCTGGATTCGCCCATACGTGCTACATGTCCTGCCCATCTCAAACGTCTGGATTTAATGTTCCTAATTATGTCAGGTGAAGTATACGATGCGTGCAGCTCTGCGTTGTGTAACTTTCTCCATTCTCCCGTAACTTCATCCCTTTTAGCCCCATATATTTTCCTAAGAACCTTATTCTCAAACACCCTTAATCTCTGTTCCTCTCTCAAAGTGAGAGTCCAAGTTTCACAACCATACAGAACAACCGGTAATATAACTGTTTTATAAATTCTAACTTTCAGACTTTTTGACAGAAGACTAGATGACAAAAGCTTCTCAAACGAATAATAACAGGCATTTCCCATATTTATTCTGCGTTTAATTTCCTCCCGAGTGTCATTTAGATTTGTTACTGTTGCTCCAAGATATTTGAATTTTTCCACCTCTTCGAAGGATAAATCTCCAATTTTTGTAATTCCATTTCGTACAATATTCTGGTCACGAGACATAATCATATACTTAGTCTTTTCGGGATTTACTTCCAACCCTATCGCTCTACTTCCTTCAACAAGAATTTCCGCGTTTTCCTTAATTGTTTGTGGATTTTCTCCTAACATATTCACGTCATCCGCATAGACAAGAAGCTGACGTAACCCGTTCAATTCCAAATCCTCTGTGTTATCCTGAGCTTTCCTAATGGCATATTCTAGAGCGAAGTTAAAAAGTAAAGGTGATAGTGCATCTCCCTGCTTTAGCCCGCAGTGAATTGGAAAAGCATCAGATAGAAAATGGCCTATACGGACTCTGCTGTAAGTTTCACCAAGACACATTTTAATTAATCGAACTAGTTTCTTGGGAATTTTTACTAACAATTTTAATATTAACTTGCCTATACCTCTGGATCAACGCCGTTTGCTACCCCGTTCCACGACTGGAGTTCGATGATACTGGCGTAATATATAAACAAATAACTTCACTAGATATAGGAGGGAAGAAAAGTAGTTCATCCATTTACGTAAACTAGGAAATATTGCGCTTTTGAGTTTGATCATTTTCATTAGGTTTTTTTTAATCAAAATATAATACAGTATTAACAATGCGTATTTTTACTCACGAACTGTGCTGTCCATGTGGACGTATTGATTATGCAGTGTATACTATACTGTCTAAAGCACATTAGCGTACAATATAGACAATGAAGTTAAATTGAAAAATAATCATAATGTGGACATTGAAACATATTTTTGAAGATGGTGGCCGTTCATTTCGATACAGGCTTCAGTTCTAATGCGCATATTATCGCACTATAGACTATTGTACCTAATCCCAATTACCAGTTTCGTCCTTCATACTAGTAACTCATGTTGAAATAATTCCGTACCTAATCTATAAAACAGTACCTTACGTACTGTAAATTCAATCTTCACTTCTGCCCGATCCAAAAAGATACAGACATACTATCTACTGACCGTCCAAGTGGTTATGTCGTAGGGTCGTAGAAAGGGAGGAAATCACGTGACAGTTAATTACTTAACAAGGCCCTTACATTTAAGTTATTTTAAACAATTGTATAATATTACGTAGACGTCCAATTCCTAACAGAAATTAATGTTCTGAGAAAGGAGATAAGAGAGCTGGTGAGGGAAACCGGGATACGACGTAGGCAAATGGACGACAGTACCTGTGCGAAAATGATTCAATATTGAAAGCTCTTTCGTCACTGGAAAACGCGAACATATTTCTGGAACGTACTGTTTACAATGACCGTAAGGCTACTATGACTGTATAGGCAGTCTTGGATCTATGTGGAGGACGGTTGAACTTCATTAGTAGAAGGGGTGGGAGTGAAGTACATTAAAAAACTCAGGTACAATAAAAATTGAAGTAAAAATAAAATGATGTCCCTGT
The DNA here is from genome assembly GCF_040183065.1 of Periplaneta americana. NCBI lineage: Eukaryota > Metazoa > Arthropoda > Insecta > Blattodea > Blattidae > Periplaneta > Periplaneta americana. Next base: position 162,664,291 of record NC_091121.1, read on the forward strand.
ATGATCTACAAAGCCGAGATAGACATTCATGTTGAATTCTTTGAACTTTTCTATTATTTGGTTTATCGTTTGTATCAACTGTTTCTTGTTGTTCAATTGTTTGTTGTTGTTGAAACCTGTTATCTCAAACCTAGTAACACACTATATGCATTCCTGAATTCGTCCATAATATGTGCTATATCCCCTACACATATCAAACGTCTGGATTTAAAGTTCCCAAAAGGCTCACACCTGTGGAGTAACGGCTAGCGCGTCTGGCTGCCCGGGTTCGATTCCCGGTCGGGGTAAGTTACCTGGTTGAGGTTTTTCCCTCGTTCCAATATCAGCAAGTGCTGGGCAACTTTCGGTGCTGGACCCCGGACTCATTTCACCTGCATTATCACCTTCATCTCATTCAGACTGTAAATAATCTAAGATGTTGATAAAGCGTCGTAAAAAACCTAAAAATGTTCCTAATTATATCGGGTGAAGAATACAATGCGTGCAGTTCTGCGTTGTGTAACTTTCTCCATTCTCCTGTAACTTCATTCCTCTTCCTTTTTTAAATATATTTTAGTATAAGTATGTATTTCCTTTTTTATATATATTTTGGTATAAGTATATATATATATATATATATATATATATATATATATATATTTGGTATAAGTATATATATATATATTGGTATAAGTACATCTTTCCTTTTATATATGTATATATATATATTTTTTTTAAGTATAAGTATATACAGAGCGTTCGCCTACGGGTGGGGCCAGGAAAGCGGCTTGCCTGCGATGTCGCTTGCGGGAATCGTCTATCCGTTAGCTTCCGCTTTCTATACTATACTCTGTAGGGTTTTAATTTTAAAAGTTTAGCAGCAGTAAAGACTGATATTTTTGAAACACTAACTTCCTGTGAAACACGTCTTAGAGATTTATTAGGAGAGCGTATAAATGATGCACTGATTTCATCAATTTTTTCTCCCGTCATTACTCCTTGTTTTCGCTTAGGAATTGTAGCATTTATCGACCCTGTTGTCCTTCATTTGTTAACAAGACGTCTAACAGTTTCTCTACCCGGAATTGGAGCACCCGGATATTTCACTTCAAATTGCCTACGCACCTCTCTACATGACTCTGTTTCCACATATGCATCATACATAAAAACTCTCTGTTCAAGCGTGAATTTTGCGTTTTGCATTCTTAACAAATTTTACACACACGCTGAATATGTAAGCAACTGTGTCAAGGAACTGCACTGTACGTGTTAAATACTGCAACATCTGGCTCACAACTGATAACTTGTCGACCTTGATGTCCTTGATTGTCGAGCGTGTCACAATAACTGCGCGCACAAAGCGGCGTATCAGTACATGCCGCTTTCCTGGCCTCACCCGTAGGCGAACGCTCTGTATTTCCTTTTTATATACTCGTATATTTTAGTGTAAGTATATAATTCCTTTATATATATATATTATATTGTACGAAATGGAAATATAAAAATTGGAGAAACCTTCGAAGGGGTGGAAAAATTCAAATATCTTGGCGCAACAGTAACAAATATAAATGACACTCGGGAGGAAATTAAACGCAGAATAAATATGGGAAATGCTTGTTATTATTCGGTTGAGAAGCTTTTATCATCTAGTCTGCTGTCAAAAAATCTGAAAGTTAGAATTTATAAAACAGTTATATTACCGGTTGTTCTGTATGGTTGTGAAACTTGGACTCTCACTCTGAGAGAGGAACATAGGGTGTTTGAGAATAAGGTGCTTAGGAAAGCATTTGGGGCTAAGCGGGATGAAGTTACAGGAGAATGGAGAAAGTTACACAACGCAGAACTGCACGCATTGTATTCTTCACCTGACATAATTAGGAACATAAAATCCAGACGTTTGAGATGGGCAGGACATGTAGCACGTATGGGCGAATCCAGAAATGCATATAGAGTGTTGGTTGGGAGACCGGAGGGAAAAAGACCTTTGGGGAGGCCGAGACGTAGATGGGAGGTTAATATTAAAATGGATTTGAGGGAGGTGGGATATGATGATAGAGACTGGATTAATGTTGCACAGGATAGGGACCGATGGCGGGCTTATGTGAGGGCGGCAATGAATCTTCGGGTTCCTTAAAAGCCATTTGTAAGTAAGTATATATAAATTTAATTTTAAGTATATATTTTCTTTATATATATATATATATATATATATTGTAGTATAAGTATATATTTTCTCTTTTATATATATATATATATATATATTAGTATAAGTATATCTTTCCTTTTTTATATATGTATATTTAGTATAAGTATATATTTCCTTTTTTGTATATATTTTGGTATAAGTATATTTTTTCCTTTTTTATATATATTTTAGTACAAGTATATATTTCCTTTTTATATATATTGTAGTATAAGTATATCTTTCCTTTATATATACATATATATATATTAGTATAAGTATGTATTTTCTTTTTTATATATATTTTGGTATAAGTATATATTTCTTTTATATATATAGCATAAGTATATATTTCTTTTTATATATACTTTAGTATAAGTATATCTCTCCTTTTATATCTTAGTGCATATATTTCAACGGTGGAAGGCCTTCTTGTTCAATTTTTCTTCCAATTTTCATTTTTTTAGAAAATTAAAGGAAGTATAGCCTATAAGAATTAGAAACTAACATCGTTATATACATATAATACATTTCATTTCAACTTCAGTAGTTATTTATCGTCGAAATTCAGCTTTTCTAACCTAGATGTATACCTTTCTGTACGTAGCTGCATCGTACGATATTCTGTGAAAGGCTAAAAGTAAAAAATTGTAGAGTTCCAAACCTGAAATCATCTTGGTGGTTTGTATGTATTCCTGGACCTACTAGTTACCATATTTAAGTAAAAACAACACGTACAACCCCTTGTTGACTGACACTCACAGGGCGTACAGGTGCCAAGAAATTAATTAGTAGGTCCCACGAAACCCTGTGGCATGTATTTTTCATCTCACGTTCTGAGACTCCAAAATATCGACATTACCTTCGTGTTACAAGCCGAAATCAAGATAAAAAATATAAAATGATAATCGCTCGCTTCTTACCCAAACAAGGCAGGCGGGTCGATAATTTGACAAACGAGGTGTTAAAGTTACAAGCTATTTAATTGAAGGGTCTGAGAATATTTTTCCCTCAAGGACTGAAAAAAATTTCGCTATTCTTTTGAAGTTATTGAAGTTTTCCAGCGATTTTTTCTTCTACATTATATTCTTGAAATGCCCACCAATTATTTTACCACGACACCCTCAAGGTGTTGGGAGGTAGGGGGAAAATAATACCGCCGGATAAAGTAGACGAAAGTGTGCCAAAGATGGAAGTGAAGATTATGATCTAGTTTCAAGATCTCACCGTCGTCGTCTCGGAGACAATGGTTAGTGGCTTCATCGGAAATGCCTGCTGTTTCTAGTCGGCACCTGCCAATGTCATCTTCTGGCTTCCATGTTCTGCCTCGACGAGTCTCCTAGAACTTATACTGAAGGAACCCATTCAAAGCAATGAATCAGGGTACGATGTCTAGGCATATGAGGCTATATAACAAACTGAGAACTTCAATTAACGATAAAAGCATTAAATTATTCATAATATTATTGTTACTACTACTACTACTACTACTGTTGCTGCTGCTACTACTGCTGCTACTGCTGCTACTACCACTACTATTATTACTGCTGCTATTGCAACTACTACTATTGCTGCTACTGCTACTACTACTGCTGCTACTGCTACTGCTACTACTACTGCTATTACTACTACTGCTGCTACTACTACTATTACTATTGCTACTACTACTACTACTACTACTGCTGCTACTACTATTACTGCTACTACTACTACTGCTGCTGCTACTGTTATTACTACTATTACTGCTACTACTACTGCTGCTGCTACTGCTACTACTACTGCTGCAACTGCTACTATTACTGTTGCTACTACTACTATTACTACTACTGCTGCTGCTACTACTACTACTGCTGCTACTGCTCCTACTACTACTAGTACTACTGCTGCTGCTGCTGCTGCTACTACTACCACTACTGCTGCTACTGCTACTATTGCTACTACTACTACTACTACTACTGCTGCTGCTGCTACTGCTACTATTACTGCTACTATTGCTACTACTGCTACTGCTACTACTACTACTACCACTACTGCTGCTACTGCTACTATTACTGCTACTATTGCTACTACTGCTGCTGCTACTGCTACTACTACTACTACTACTACCACTACCACTACTGCTGCTACTGCTACTATTACTGCTACTATTGCTACTACTGCTGCTGCTACTGCTACTACTACTACTACTACTACTGCTACTATTACTGCTACTATTGCTACTACTACTGCTGCTGCTACTGCTACTACTACTACTACTACTACTACTACTACTACTACTACCACTACTGCTGCTACTGCTACTATTACTGCTACTATTGCTACTACTGCTACTGCTACTACTACTACTACTACTACTACTATTACTGCTACTATTGCTACTACTGCTGCTGCTACTGCTACTACTACTACTACTATTACTGCTACTATTGCTACTACTGCTGCTGCTACTGCTACTACTACTGCTACTATTGCTACTACTGCTGCTGCTACTGCTACTGCTGCTACTACTACTACTGCTGCTGCTACTATTACTGCTACTATTGCTACTACTGCTACTGCTACTGCTGCTACTACTACTACTGCTGCTGCTACTGCTACTACTACTGCTACTATTACTGCTACTATTGCTACTACTGCTGCTGTTACTGCTACTACTACTACTATTCTACTACTATTACTGCTGCTGCAGCTAATACTACTACTACTACTGCTGCTGCTACTACTACTGCTATTACTAATGCTACTAATACTACTACTCCCAGTACTACTACTACTGATACTGCTGCTTCTGCTACTACTACTAGTACTAATACTAATACTACTACTGCTAGTAATACTGCTGCTACTACTGTTACTGCTGCTACTACTAGTACTAATACTACTACTGATATTACTACTGCCACTACTGCTACTAGTACTACTACTGCTCCTATTACTACTGCTACTACTAGTACTACTGCTATTACTACTACTAGTGCTACTGCTACTACTACTACTACTACTACTACTACTACTACTACTACTGCTGCTGCTACTACTATACGAATTGTTAGAAAGTAAAGTATTGTCCTGTATATGTATAACTCTTATTGGCCTAAGAAAAAATTTACGTTTCTACACCCGAGAGGCGATACTACAATATACAGTATTCTGACCAACACAATATTTATGTTTGTCCTTCAGGCGAACGTTTAATACAGCGGTCATCAGCACAGTGCATCCTCGGGCTAGCGTCGCTTACCCGCGAATGAAACATTGCACTGGCGTGCATCGTGGCTGCTGGCAGGTTTCTCTCTCTCACTATTCCTGCTGCACGACGGGACATATTACGAAGCATTGCTTGCTCTTTACCCATTTCAGCGAGTGTTGTCGACCACTGGTTTAATGTTTTCCTTACTCGGCCTATATTGCAAAAGCCGCATCTAACTGACATGATCTGCGTATGAGTGGAGAGGACTGCATTTCTAGCTGTTTTATAAACACTATTAATTTTGTGTGCACTTAACTTCAGAGTAAATGTGCCTCAACTTCGACGTCTAGTTATAATCCTTGTAGAGTTGAAGTGAAATCGGCCGCGTTTCTTCAATAGTAACGTTAGTGTCTGAAACCTGTTTAGGGGAAAATGTTTATAGACAACTTAAAAATGACACAGCTGCAACTTATGTGTGTCACAAGAGTTGTTTAAAGTGTTTACTTCAATACATTTTTGACTTCTCCGAAGATTGTTCTCAAATGCTTGACTAACCTGCACTTGCAAAATATTCGACAATACCTGACGGATATTTTCTTCCACTTTTGCATAACTTAAGACTAAAGAACTCGCTGCAGTATGGTATAAACCATTCTCAAACAATTATGACTATAAGGAGCGGATTCCTATGTAATTAAATATTCTTTTTGTGTGTGATAAAACACAATTAACAAAGTTAAAAATTCCGAACATGAAGTTTCAAGTTTAAAACCCAAATTTTATTTCACATAAAAACACATATTTTTACAAAAAAATTATGTAAATACATATTTTCCAGAAAATCTATTATAAATAGATATATCTTGGAGTTTTTTTACTTGAATAATTTTTTTAGAATAACTTTTAAATTTTTTAAAACTATATCAATTATATCACTCAGAAGTACGTTATTTTTTTAAGAATTCTTGGTTGCTTCGTGTTTCTAAGCGCTGTGTGGTGTATCCGTGATCCATTTTTGTAATAGTATCGCCTCAAGTTCTGAGAACTGCTAGGCAGCATATCAGTGTTATTATTAGAGAATAAATTAACATGGACAAGGAGGAGAGATCTTACAACAGAAAATTAGGAATGTTTATTGTTGCTGAAGATAATTTCATTCCACGCTTTTTTTTGTGAAACACAACAGATAAGAGTTCGGGTATGAACATTATTTAATTTAAACAAATCTCTCGCCTCTCGCTCATGTCTATCAAGTAAGGCAATATATCTTGTTGTGATTCCCTGTTATCGGGCTTCGTCAATCGAAATCCTTCAAGATATAGGTACTGAAAGATGTTGTCTAAAAAACGATTTGGCTTTCCTATTAGCAAATCTAAGCTTTTTGTGTGACACCATAAAAAAACTCGAAACATCCAAAAACCTGTTGTCTGAAACAGGGAGGTGCATGCTGTGGAAATTAAACTAGACTCGCTACCAGGTTCAGAATTATAAGTACTAAGGGACAAATTCCAGAATGTGATTGGGAAAAACAGTGGATATAAAAAAATGTGTAAAGTTGCTCAAGTATTGGAGGGTGTGCCTGTAGGTGAAACTGACGGTGTTTGTGTTTGTGACATTCCTCTCTTTAAATATGCACGTCTGACGTCCTGTGATGTGGAAAGATCGTTTTCACAGTATAAGTTGTTGTTCAGAGATAATCGGCATGCATTTGTGATGGAGAATTTGGAGATGACCTTTGTTGTTCACTGCAATTCTCGACCAACTACTAGCACTCAAGTGTGGTTGGTGAGTACCTAGTAACTTTTTTTTTTCAAGCTAAGTAAGGTATTTTTGTCATATTTAAAAAATATATATAATTTTTTATTTTTAGCAAATATTTTCGTACTTTTTAGCACATCTATACTAATAATAAATCTGTAGCCGAAATGTTTCTGGTAATTTTCGATTTTCCAAAAATAATTGGTCCTAACATATATAATTAACCACCCTGAAACCGAAAATCGCTTTTTTGAAATTTTTGTTTGTTTGTATGTCTGTCTGTCTGTCTGGATGTTTGTTACCTTTTCACGCGATAATGGCTGAACCGATTTACATGAAAATTGGAATATAAATTAAGTTTACTGTAACTTATATTTTAGGCTATATGACATTCAAAATACTTTATTTAAAAAGGGGGTTATAAGGGGGCTTGAATTAAATATCTCGCTTATTATTGATTTTTGTGAAATATGTTACATAACAAAAGTTTATTTAAAAATGATTTCCGATAAGTTTTATTCCTTGAAAAATTTTGATAGGACTGATATTTAATGATATAAATGAGTTTTAAAATTAAAATACAATGCCATCTAAGGCGGTGTAATGAAATGAAAACAAATGACTATGTCTATAAGGGGCCTTGGATAACAACAATCGAAAGCTATGAAACATAGCCTACAGAGAACGTTTGTGTGTTTGTATGAAGTAATATCGAAAGCTAAATTAACCGATTTGTATAATTAATTATTATTTCACAATTGGAAAGTGTAGTTTCTCTAGATGGACATAATGCTATAATGTTATTACAGTAACTTCTGAGTGCTCTCTGGACCAAAATGACCGCATTTTAATTATTTAAATACAATTTAAATTAAGTAACATATTAAACGATTTATCCTTCTATCAAACACGAATGTTCCCTAGATCAAACGTCCTACTTTAATTACGTAATTACTTTATATTTATTTCTAATAGGTGCAGCGGAGCGCACGGGTACGGGTAGTAAAAAATAAATATATTAAAATTTTTAGCACATAAAAATCCGCTCCCTAATTATGAGTTAGTGGATAAAGCGTCAGCACGTAGAGCTGAAAACCCGGGTTCAAGTCCCGGTGCCGGAGAGAATTTTTCACCGCTCCACCCATCCTTCATCATATCCATAAGGCATGTTTAGCAGTGTTACCGAGGACATTACAGAAGGTTCTGCAGATAGGGATTCTGCACAAAGTCGGGGCCGAAGTTCCGGTGGCCGCAGCACCTGCAACGGTCTCCACGGTTACCTGGAGAGTGTGACAACTTCCAGCTGTCGATCTCTCAAAAGTTTTCAGACGGTCGTTGCACTTCCGTGTGGTACAACTGCGAAATACACATGTTTCCTCCAAATGGCAGGCCTGTCAAACCACACTAACTTCCTGATACACAAATACTAAAAATTAAATTTATGGGCCCACCCGACAAACCGAACTGAAATAGAGTGGCTTCTAAGTTCAACGTTTCGTTGTTTCCTCCTATAGTTTAAAATTTAATTAGCACGTCTTCTGTTAGCTATTTAAATTCTCAAGGCTGGATATTGCAGCCGGTGCTACAAGCCTTGCGTGTTTATCAACCGCAATGGAACTTTAAATATCCCTTTAAGCTTTGTAATAGCAGCTGACGAGGTATGCGGAATTAATTTGACAGTTTGAAAGTTTATATCAGCGGTGGCGAAAATGTAATCGTGCGCCGAGCCACTGTGTAACCTGCAACGTGCATAGCACCTATGGAGGGAGGCGGACACCCGAAGGGGAAGTGAAGCAACTGTCTGACTTATTAACGGATTTCATTTTCCTTACGTCAAGCACTTAAATACAATTTTATATAGTACCAGGCTACAAACTATGTTTAGTACGTGTAACGAAGAAAGAAATGAACAATAAATGAACAATATCACAGCCTAAAATTAACTGTCTTCAGAATGTCTCTGCAACAGGGTTTCAAAATCAGGAATTATGTCACTTACTGCCACTCGTAGTTTATCACGAAGGTATTTGTCTGTCAGTCGTGATCTAAATTTGGTTTTTACTGTTTTAATTGTTGAAAATAATTTTTCACAAACGTAAGTTGTATCGAACATGCCTTAACAGAGCATGGGAAAGAACGAAGCTTCGGATATTTATTTTTTGGCAAAGATTTGAAACTTCAGCATTTGTCAAGTCCTTACATCTAGTTTTCATTTCACATCACATAGTAAATCAGTGAGTTCAAATTGAAGAGCTAACCTCATTATTCGTACATCTCCTGAAAAAGGGTCGACGTACAGAGATGATGATGATGATGATGATGATAACAACAACAATAATACTTAATCTTTTAATGTTTCATCAGTAACATGTAGTATAATCCCGTTTTATGTTATAGAACCGTTTTCCTCATAATACTTGTGAACAAATCATAGCCTACATTTAATATTCTCATCATATTGACAGCAAAAAATGCGTCCTCCCATCCTACTTGGAACTTTCGTACATGGTTTCGAGAGAGACATATGCCACTCGCAGGTCAGAGAAAAATACAAATAGAACTGAATTTGACTCCAGTGAGTGAGAGGGTGGGGGTTGGCGGAGGTTAGAAACAAGCACAGCTATCACTGCGAGCCACAATGTCTCGCGAGTCACGTTCTCGCCACGGCTGATTTATATAGTCTATCGTGAGTAAATAAAAAAAAAAATGTATTGGACAAGAAAGCAAAACCACATTTGACTCTCAATATTGCTAAGTTAAAAGGATCATGTATTTCACAAAATGTACTTTACTGTAGTAGAATATCAAAGCAGAGACCAGAGGGCATGGCTTGATTCCTAGCAGGAAATTTGAGATTAACCTTCTTTTGTAGTACTGTAACTTTCTTCTTCTTTAATCTTGTTCTTTCTTAAACTATGGCCTGTCGCCATTTTGATTACATGGAAAGTAAAGTTTTAAATAATATAGTCATTTGAAAGACATTAGTTCAGAACCAATTTATAGCCATTTGTTTTGATTAAAATGCGTTAATTATATATATATATATATATATATATATATATATATACTATTGACCGCGATACATACATACATACATACTGTACGAAATTAGGAAAGGAAAGAGGAACACTAATCCAGTCTATACATAAATATGGTGGGATGTGGTCTGTGGACAAGACAAAATTAGTGAAAAGTGATATAAAATATTTTATAAAGTTTGTAAATAGTATAGACTTTGAACAACTACAATAGGCTGGATAGTATATAAGGATATGTTATTTGGGAAGATAAAGAGGTTAAAAGTCAGAATTAAGTGATAAGGACCGAAAATAGGCTACTTATATTCTGTAAATAAACTAGAATATTAGAGGATATAATTTATTTGAAAATAGCCTCATCAAAAAGAATAGCCTCCAATCCAAAACTATCTACATCCATCCTTAACAATTTTCAGGAAACGCCAAAAACTGATAACTTTTTTCCTAATTGTTTGCAGTGTTCGTCATATTTGAAGCTTATTTATGGTAGGAAAGGGGGAATTTAGGCACAACAATCATTAGAAAATTGCTAGAGACATTTAGGTAGATGACGAAACTGCCATTATGACATTTTCTTAAAAATGGGTTTAGACAGTTTTGGAATTGGACGCTCAGTAGGCTAAATTGTAAATATTTAAGTGCCAGAATATGTAAATCGATTCTAGTACTTCTTAGGTTAGGATTAGGCAAATAAGTTAGACTAAGAAGTAACAATATTACCTTGACAGTTACTCATCGTAGATGAACTACACTAATCCATACTTAACCTAGAATAGCAACATAATGATATATAATGTAAATCGATAATGTACTTGAAGGTAAACCTAGGCATGTAGTATTACTCCTTATTTGTAATGGAACATGCTGCTCAATAAAGATACATACATACATACATACATACATACATACATACATACATACATACACACACACACAGCCACCGGCGTGGCTCAGTCGGTTAAGGCGCTTGCCTGCCGGTCTGAAGTTGCGTTCGGGCGCGGGTTCGATCCCCGCTTGGGCTGATTACCTGGTTGGGTTTTTTCTGAGGCTTTCCCCAACCGTAATGTGAATGCCAGGTAATCTATGACGAATCCTCGGCCTCATCTCGCCAAATATCATTTCGCTATTACAAATCTCATCGACGCTAAATAAACTAGTAGTTGATACAGCGTCGTTAAATAACCAACTAAAATAAAAAAAATACATATATACATACATACATTACTAGTTTTTATTATAACTAGAGGAATTGTAATGATAATTGTAATCGAAATAGTTCATTCGTAATCCTAATTGTAATTCAAATAGTTTAAAGTAGTTCAATAATTGTATGTAGTCTTACGATGTAACGGAGCATACAGTATTTAAAAAAAAACATACATACCGGTACATACATACCGGTACATACATAGATACATACCAGTACATACATACATACATACATACATACATACATACATACATACCGGTACATAAATAGATACATACATACATACATACCGGTACATACATAGATACATACATACCGGTACATACATAGATACATACATACATAGATACATACATACATACATACCGGTACATACATAGATACATACCGGTACATATATAGATACATACATACATACATACCGGTACATACATAGATACATACGTACCGGTACATATATAGATACATACATACCGGTACATACATAGATACATACATACCGGTAGGGCCTACAAACATACATACATACATACCGGTACATACATAGATACATACATACCGGTACATACCGGTACATACATAGATACATACCGGTACATACATAGATACATACATACATACCGGTACATATATAGATGCATACCGGTACATACATAGATACATGCCGGTACATACATAGATACATACATACCGGTACATACATAGATACATACATACCGGTACATGCATACATACCGGTACATACATACATACCGGTGCATACATAGATACATATATACCGGTACATACATAGATACATACATACCGGTACATACATACATACATACCGGTACATACATAGATATATACATACCGGTAGGGCCTACAAACATACATACATACATACCGGTACATACATAAATACATGCCGGTACATACATACATACATGCCGGTACATACATACATACATACATACATACCGGTACTCTCTTCTTAATTTCTTAAGGCCTGATGGCCTTATCTCTACCAGGTTAAATAAATAAATATATATACATACATACCGGTACATACATACATACATACATACATACATACATACATACATACATACATACATACATACATACGTACATAATTGTTATGCCCATGGGCAGATTTTTCACTGTAAATCCAGCACCCAGCATTTTTCATTCTTTCCTATTTTCTGCCTTCCTCCTAGTCTCCGCATATGATCCACACAACTCAATGTCATCTATCATCTGATATCTTCTTCTGCCCCGAACTCTTTTCCCGTTCACCATTCCTTCCAGTGCATCCTTCAGTAGGCAGTTTCTTCTCAGCCAGTGACATAGATTTTTAATTGAAATTCCAAGGCCTGACCGGGGCTCGGATTCGAACAGCCTGTATCACAGGCCGAATGTCTTGTCCGTTCAGCCACCACAGGGGACTACACAAAGTTTTTAGTTACTGATACAAATATTACTCGAATATTCTGTATTATTTCACATAGCAGAGTTATGTTACACATATTTTCCGTACAAGATAAGATATCGCGATAGATAAAAAAGATAAAATCTCTCCTCCGTTATATTATAAACAGGTTGGTATTCCTGATTGCTTACGCGATACTAATCTTAAGGATCTCTTGAACTATTAAAGACGCTGCCAAGTGCAAAGGATATACGATTACTTGTCCCATCGAGCAGGGTCATATTATAAAAGCTCAATTATCACATATCGTCGTAGCGTGGCAGCGAACGTTAACATATTTGGCCAGTGTTTAAAATACGTATCACTCACTGATAACATCGTATTAACATTGCTCTTTATGTGTAGGACGCAGGTTATAATACCAACTGAGTGGTCGTAGTAAGTCATCAAGGCGGTTATAGAACTTGATTGTTAATGCGCTCACAAGAGAGCAGCAGGTACGATTAAATCCAAGGTTTAATCGTAAGAACGACATAAAGGACAGTTGATTCGAAACGCGAAGTAAGTTGCAGTAGAAAGATTACGTAAAACAGCAGTAAGTAGTGTTAAAATAGTAAAACTACATCAAACCCAAGTTTGAAGACTTATTAAGTAGTTTTCTGCTAGAACGAGAATTCGTATGTTTGTAAATCATGTCATTAACGTCATGTAAACTTCCAGAAAGTTTCCTGTTTTGATAGCTGTTTAGCTGAACTGTTTGGACAAAGAAAACTTGCGATGAACAATATTGTGAAGTTTTAAACAGTAGATCTATTGCTAACAAATCAGGCGATAAACAATATTATGTAGTTTCAAATAGTAGACCTATTGCTATTGAGTCGATAATAGTACATTATGCAACGAGCCTATAATGATATAATTAAGAAGCGAGTATGGATGTTTATGAAACGAGCGCAAGCGAGTTTCATAATTTTCATACGAGCTTCTTAATTACCATTATAGGCGAGTTTCATACGACCATTTTCTAACTTGAAATTACAATATTCAGATGTATACATTTTATTTGTATCTTACAAGATCGGAAGTGACCTTGTTCTAGGTCGTGAATTGTGAGATGTGCGCAGACGCGAAAGTATTGATTTTTTCCGAGGAACACTAATGTCATTGACCTTGTGCTAATTCTCTTTCGATTGCATATCCGAGAATAATCGATACTTTCGGTTTTATAACGGTACAAAGCTGACTCATTATTGGCTGAACACCTGTAAGTTGAGTTGTCATTGGCTGAAAACACCTGAACTTTAATGAGTAGGTGTACTTTAATGACATGCATTAAAGGACTGCTACCAGGTGTATAATTACTACATTTCGGCATGGTCGAGCATAAAAAATATTATGGCATTTCAAAGAGTAGACCTATTGCTAACAATTCAGGCGATATACAATATTATGAAGTTTGAAACACTAGACCTATTGCTAACAAATCAAACGATAAATAATATTATGAAATTTTAAACAGTAGACCTTTTGCTATAGAATTAGGCGATAAAGAATATTATGAAATTTTAAACAGTAGACCTATTTCTATCAAATCAGGCGATAAACAATATGAAGTTTTAAACAGTAGTTCTATTGCTATAAAATCAGGCCATAAGTAATATTATGAAGTTTTAAACAATAGGCCTATTGCTATCAAATCAGGCGATTGTGAAGTTTTAAACAGTAGACCTCTTGCTAACAAATCAGACAATAAACAGTATTATGAAGTCTTGAATAGTAGATCTATTGCTAACAAACCAGGCGATAAAATATTATGAAGTTTTAAATAGTAGATTTATTGCTAATAAATCAGGCGATAAAAATATTATGAAGTTTTAACCAATAGGCCTATTGTTATAAAATCAGGCGATAAACAATATTATGAAGTTTTAAACAGTGGGCATAGGCTATTATGCAAATCTAGTTCTCAGGTATAGCTCCCTGTGAAGGAGACTTGAATAATTTCAAAGGAAAAAATTGTTCCGGGACCGGTATCGATCCCGGGACCTTTAGCTTAGCACACCAACGCTCTACCGACTGAGCTACCCAGGAAATACACCCGACACCGTCTATATAAAGGGAAAAGTTGAGACGGTATCGAGTGAAATTCCTGGGTAGCTCAGTGAATAGAGCGTTGATGCGCTAAGCCAAAGGTCCTGGGATTGATACCCGGCTCAGGAACAATTTTTCCCTTGAAATTATTCAGTAGCCTATTGGTTTAAAATCAGGTGATAAAAATATTATGTTAATATGCAACGCTTGACCCATAGATCATTGTAGTTCGCGTCTCTACTAAATTATAATGTATTTAGTAATATAAATAGTACTAATAGTAAAGTTTCTTATAGTGCTAAATTTTATTATGGAAAGATTTGTGGTTACAACAGGGTGTAATAAATAAGAGAGTGGAGTGTTTGTCTTCACTATATACTAAACTATTTATTTAAGCATCTGGTTTCGATATTGGACTGCATTTAAAATATGATCATTAAAAGCGTAATTTTTATTCACTAGCTATTATGTAAAGGTGGATGCCACACGATCAGAGGTCAAATTCTTTGCATGACAATTTTCTACTCGCACAGAATGTGGCTTTAAATTTGCACAATAATTACTTCAGGTCCGGAAGCATAATTTAATTTTTTTATCGGGATAGAACATAAGACTGCATGTGTAAATTTAAGTAATAGGATATATTCATATATGCTCCCCCTTTCAAATTAACAAATATTTTTTACAAGTCAGCTATTGAATTTGTATCATAAAACCAGTTTTGAATTACAAGTGACCCGAATAGCAGTAAGTCTTATTCTGTACTCGGCAATGCGTGTATAAAACTATGGCTGTTAAAAGTCTAAAATAAAGTGATTGGTTGAGTTATTTCAGTTTCTAAAAATTATTATATCGTTTGTGTACTAAAATTATGATTTACAAAGAAATTTTGACCAACATTTCTTTGGAGCATATCAGAAGTCTTAATCTGTATACGTCGATTAAATAATTATAAATTAACCTTATGATTAAGAAATAGGCCTATATTATGAACATTATAAACTAAATATCAAATAAATTGTTTAGTTTAATGCAGTTCTGTGACATTCCGATGAATGTGAAAGAAGACAGTCAGGTTTGTTTATGGACCAAGATTAGGGACCGGATTTACAAATCTTTGCGAATCTTGTAATTACCATTAATATATTAAAATATGATACTACATATTTTTACATATTTACCCCACATTACATATTATGGCTTGGTATTACATAAATCTATTCTTTTTTACTTCTCTAAGGGAAAAAGAAATTCTGTTAGAGAAGTTTACAATTTGAAATACACAGGTTTAAAAGGCCTTTTTACCTATCCTAGAAAGGATATATTTCGGGACGAAACATAAGTTCCTTAGTTCCAGGAAGTAATAGAGGCACTCACTCCATACCCCCCGTCGTAAATATGAGTGAACAAAAGACAACCTTCTCATACATATACCTTGTATTGTAAAAATCACTCAGAAAGTAGCGTTGCCTTCATGCAGTGGAGTGGGACGAGGACGACATGATTTGTCTACAACTATAATTGTTCTGCACACGTCTTAACAAGCCGTTCCCATGCAATTTGCAACCTTACCCACCTCTTCCTAATCCTTCCAGTGAAAATCCGTGTAAAGTCTGACATGAGCCGCAATAAAGTAGCCGACTTTTGAAAAGAAGCTGAAGTAAAGGAACAAACTGGAAAGATGTTGAAAGATTAAAATAAATAGCTTTTCAGGATATTGCTTGACCCCTTTACTGTAAATTTAGTGGACCTATACGGAAATGGCATTTTTCGAGCAATTGGAAAGTATGGTATTCGGCTGGAATAATCCTACCCTTCTGAATGGGACAGAAATGACACTTTTCAAACAACAGTTTGTAAATACTTATGGCTTGAGGTTTTAATAGGTACTTGTTTCTTACAGGGAGCAGATAAAATGCATATGTTCCACATCTCCTCTTATTTTCTCCTAATCCAGTAAAGCGAAACAGTGCTTGCAGTATGTTATGTCATTCATTTCACTCAGTTCTCTAGTTTTAGTACTTACAATATAAAGTGCAAGTAAGTTTATCTACTGCTTTTAACTAACTACAATGGCCCCTGTATCTTCAACCCTAACGACAAAAATAAAATCATGGATTGCGATGGACGAAGCTTTCACTACAGATGGAAAAATAGTAGTGTGTCAAGTGTGCGGTAAAAAAGTCGGATGGTCTATGAAATCACAACTGGAGAGTCTTACCTATCTTATACCTGCCACATATTGATATTAAATATGTTCATGATTTCACATATTTTGGTACATATTCAGCTTTTTTTCCTTACATAAATATGTACATATTTCACATCTTGATATTACATAAAAATCCGGTCCCTAATCATGATCTACTGTAACAGGTTACGATTTTATACATGACTTACTCTACAATAGAGAATTTAAAGAATAATTTCAGCCTTACATATTGCAACATCATTACCAATTGTTGCTGAGTAGTTAAAATAGTGGTAATGATTGTCATAGTTAACTGGTGGTTGTTTTAACCCTTAACCCGAAATACCGGTCTGTTAGGCCGGTATGGTATTTTGTTTTTTTAATATTTACAACACTGCTTAATATTATGTCTTGAGCTCAGTGTTGCCAAGTCAGCGGTTTTGTAGCTAAATCTGGTGTTTTCAGGACTATGGTCAGCTACAGAATTTTACCGTCGGCGGCTAGCTATTTATTCGGTGTTTTTTTATGATTCCAGCAGAAAGAGACGATATTTTTTAGTTTTTCTTCTGTAATTGTTTATGTAGCCTACTTGCGGACAACAATATTAGTTAATCATAAACCAGAGTTTAATATGGTATTATCAAAATTCTTCATTTTGCAAGAATAAAATATCAACGTTTTAAGTTAACTCGATTTGGAATAACCACGTCCATTTCCTACTTCATCCATTGTTGTACAAATAAGGTATGCACATTCGTTAAACTCTGAGTCTAATCATGTATGCATTGTTTTTGTAAATTAATTGATATATTTAATCATAAAGAGTAGATAAAGAACTGAATTATTTTTTCATGTATGATAACTTATATTATGATATATCCTATTATTTAATTTATCATTCCGCATTATAGTTTATGTAACACAGACATACAGTATTCAAAATTTAAAACCAAACTCATTGTTGGCAGGCACATCTCCAGCTCAGTGTGAAATCAGATTATGAACCGATTGGTGATTGTGAATGTATTTGTTTCCGAAGTGTCCAGTATATTCTTGAGCTATTTCATTCAATTCTGAAGAAATGTGCCCCGTAAAACTCCATACGTTCTAAAATTTAGAGATGTGTGTAAAAGAAAAACATGTGTTGAAAGATAGGGTGGAAGAAGTTGCCGGTGATAGCTGGAAAGCTCGATGTAAATGGTGTAAGCTGATAGGTATATGGAATGCAAAATATTCAGATTTAATTCTCCATACGATTTTGCATAGAACATAGAGCTTACAAAGTGATGCACACTTTCCATAATTTAGTCTACATTTTTATAAAGTCCTCCAGTATAGTTTGTATTTAAAATTTGGACGTGATGTGTTAACAAATAGTTAACAAAAATCTGGAGTTTTTCAACTACAGTTTAGCGGTTTTTTAAGCTCGTGCAGCGGTAAGTGAAATTTTGTGTTGGCAACACTGCTTGAGCTATGTTTTGTTTAGTCCTTCTGTAGGTGCGCTGTAGTGCGGTTGTAATCTAAATCTGTGCAGTGCATTGTTGTCGCTGTTTCTTATTAAAGTATGCAATTATTGTCTCCTATATGTGTCGGTCTCACAGACCGTATATTGCATTACGTAGTAGTTCGTCAACTTCAGTATTGTTCTAAGTATGTTTTGTGTTTAATTTTTTGTGGTAATTAGTTTTATTATGTCCCACAGTTATTGTGAACATATCTCACCCTGTCAACTATGCCCACTGATCCTGATTTTCGGAAAATAATGCAGCAATGGCTAGAAGTTGAAGATGAAAATGAAGTAGGTGAATGTCCACATTTTGATGATTTTTCCCAAATTCTGATTTTATCATCCCTAGCGTTAATCAGACTGAAACATCAGATTCAGAGTCAGAGAAGGGGTTGTTAGAAAGAGTCATATAAATCTCTGATGAAGTTGCCAGATGAGAACAGAGATGAAACAGTCCCACCTCGTTCTCCTAATAGTTCTGCAACAAAGTGGTAAATCTTGGAGAAGACAAGATTGTATGGTACAGCCAAACCCAACGAAAAACCAGAAAAACGCCTACACACAATTTATTATTCGAGGTCTACCTGGTATTACCACATCCGCGAAAGACTTCGGTAGTGCAGCTGCTCCTATAGAAATCTTTAAACTGCTTCTGGTTAATTGATAAAAATAAATTGTCTTGAATTAAACATTTTAAATTATATTTATTGCAAATTATGTGTTTATTGACAGCAGTATATCGAAATGATAGCCGTCCAAATCTTGGATTTAAATTATCGGCATCGTAATCAATTCAAATGAACAAAAAAGAAAATGTAAATTAATGTTAGAAAAATATATAATGGCATTTAAAAAATAAATATTAATATTCTGCGACAAGATGTGGCAGCTATCAAAATGATAAAAATTTATTGAAAATAAATAATATACACTGAATATTATAAAGATGAATAGAGATAGTGATTGATGATATTCAATGAAGATTTTAAAATGGTTGATGCAATTGTCTGAAGAGCGGAGTGCTGCATTGGAGTTAAATCGCTCGCTTGAACTCGGTCGAGTGTCGCACCCTCGAGTGAGATACGATCGGTCGTGATGTCTCACCGACATGTCTTATCTTGTATGGAAGGCGACAGATAAGATACACATATGTTTTGCTCACACGGTAAAAATAAGGCTTTATTTTCTGCGTTTATGGCAAACGTCTAGACTAATGGAACAGTCAATGGAACGTACCAAAACAGGAACATGAAGTTATAAATAAAATAGCATGAAAAACTTCGATATACAGTTATTATTGCTAATTAATAATTATTCAGTATTTGATTTACCACATATAGAATATGATAGGTCCATATATAGTGTTCCGCCTATATACTGCGACAATGTAGAAACGTTTTACAAAATATTATTGATATAGCAGTAGATTAATAACAATATTAGTACAGAGATAACGTCACAGAAATTATAATAAAACGAATAATCATGCTGCACGACTGTTACAGACGCAAAGATTGATACACTAATTATTAGAGATTATTATTATTATTATTATTATTATTATTATTATTATTATTATTATTATTATTATTATCATCATTACTAGAAAACTTGATACAGTTCTTACATTATCGTGATTGTGTTCTCCGTTTATAATAATTATATTTACATCCAATAACATCTATCAGATGTGGCAAAAACAAAATCACTCCTGTGTGGGGGGGGGGAACATTTAATTACAACAGTTATATTACATTTCAAAGCAAGTTTTGTAGTTTTACCTTAGAGAGGTTAGTTAAACACTGCAAAGTTTTGAAATGATAAATATCTATGATGTTACTACATAGTTCAGCACAGTAACAAGAACGAATGTCTAACGCTCGGCTTATACTGTTCGAGGATTTATCGCTCGTGACAATTTTACCCATCATGCATGTGCGCTACCTATCGGATTATTCTATGAACTACTTGGCGCTCGAGCGAAAACGTCCGATGCAGACCTCTGCTGAAGAGTCTTTTCAGGAACCTTTGATTTTCTGAGGATTGAATTAAAAGTGTATAAATTACTCATGGAAAGAATAATGAAATATGCCCGGTCTTTTAGACCGATCTTTCTATAACTGTGATTTTAGTGTATCTTTCCCGTTAACAGGCTGTTAATTTAACATTTGTTAAGGAAAATTAAAGATTACGTGGAGAAACTGGCCATTAATCGACTATTCCTCTGCCAAATGTTTATGAAAGAGATTCTAAATGAAAAGGAATTGAAATGTTTGTTACTTTTGTAGTACTGACGATTTTCAATTCGATCTCTGCCGAAGAAAGTGACAATTTCAGCCCATTATCTAAGGGTCGTATTCATAGACGAGACTTTGGACCAAAGTTGACTTTGGAAAGTACAAAGTCACCATTTTCCTATTCACAGTCGACACTTTGAGGCAAGTAAACTTCAATCGTGACTTACTGTAACTTCGAAGTTGCCGAAAATCTAGACTTTAACTTTGACTTTCGTTCGTGGGTAAAAGGAAGATGACTGATATTTGGGAAATTGTTGAATTTGCCGAGAATATTGAAGACATCTAGGACATTATTAAAGCTGCTCGTGTTCCTTAGCGTATTATTATAGATTGTAAATTGAAATCAAGATACAGATTTGATAAACAGACAGTATTAAATATCCTCGTCATGTTTCAACTTTCATTGATGAATAATCAATAAAATAATACAATGTATTTCATCGCGATTATACGTTATAGGTAAGGATTAATGGCTTAATATTGATTATTACTATTTAATTTTATAGAGGATAGGTTATACAGTTGAAAATGCAGTTAATTTATAATCCTTGGGGTCGTCATAATAATGTTTTCTGTCTTTCAGATAATTTTTAAGTACATAGTTTCTGCAGACATGCAGGGAATAACTCTGCCAACTGTCAGCAGGATAATATGTCTCTTTCGGAATCTGTCATTGGTGGAATCTTATCTTCCATATCATCACAACAAAATTATTTGACAATGAAATAATTTGAGGGCTTAATGTAAAACTAACGTAACTACAATAGATGTTTTATTCACAACAAAATTCTTAACTGGCAATACTATTATTTTCAGATAAACTATACCATCATGTTTTGTAGTTATGAATTGTGTATACAAGACTGTTCGAACTGAGTTACGATTTTTTGTGGCCAGGTAGAAGAACAAATTATTATCGATTGGTGTAAAGACCTAAAAATGTCAATTTTTATACTTACGTTAGTTTCACAAAAAGCCCTCGAATAATATTATTCTTATGTCATTAGGTTAACATCCTGTCATTCTCTCTAATTCTAAAGCAGTATTATTTGCAATAAATTCATATAAAATGATTTCAATGCAAATTAAAGAATGTCACAAAATGATCCAACAACTTCAAAAACTACAGAAAAGGATTTAATTGCAATGGATGCCTGCACATTGCGGAATTGCTGGAAATGAAACTGCTGACTTTCTTGCTAAAAAAGGATCCAATTTAATTCAGAATACAAATACAAGCCTACCTTTTACATCCATCAAAAGACTAATTAAAAATAAATATAAAATCAAGCAAAACCAAGCACTGTGTACCAAAGGCAAAGACAAAAATGGAGCATTTTAATAAAAAAAAAAAACAGAAATTATTCCAGAAATCCCACGTAAATCTGCAGTAGCAAAATTCAGACTGCTTACAGAACACGATTATTTGGCCAAACACTTGAATAAAATAGGAATTTACACAAATCCAAATTGCCCTCTATGCAACAAAGAAGAAGAAATGACTGAAGATCATCTCATAACCTGTGAAGTTCTACCTGATGGATCCACCACAGAGAAATATTGGAGAGCAAGAACGCTAATGGCTTCGTTGCCAAAGCCCGGCATTAGATAACAACAACATATTATTCTTATGTAAAGCTGCAAGAACGGTTAACAATTGCTTAACATGTACCGATGTTCAATTGTTTCATTGATTTGTGACCCAAAAGATGGTCTTGATTGTGGCAGTGCCTACACTATTTCACTATTTATGAATTTAATTCGTTTAGAAGGCAGTGATTTTGATTGCCAACATTAGAACACAATCGTCAAATCTCGACTTCCCAAAGTCAAAGTCTCAGAAGTATTGTCTATGATAGCACTTTTAACAAAGTTAAACTTTACTACGAAAGTCGACTTTGGGAAGTCTTCATCCAAAGTCTCGTTTATGAATACAGCCCTAAGAGGTAGGGGAAGTTGTTGTACCTTGGGTCATTCATCATTTCTCTGCCATCTTTGTTTTGAAAAATGAAATATTACAATCAAGTTACATAATTGTACACACGAGTCCTCTCACAAAGCTTGGTGATCTTCAGATACAGTGGTTTGCTTTCTTTGTGAAGAAATTTGTTTTTGACCTCAGAAAGTAGTGTGTATTGTGTTCTTTATTTTTTTACGGGGCTGTGTTATAATTCAAGACATTTCCAATAGTAAGGTAAGATCTTTGTTTCTTTCTTGTTCGAATGGTATATTATGTTATTGTTAGAATATAACCTAACTTTTGAAACATGATGTTCAGTTCACAATGAGCAGTAGTTGTACCTCGGTTCACTTGAAGGTACAACATTGAACTGATGATGAGCAGAAGTGTACAAATCATTATAAATTATTAGTTAATTTAATATAGTTTATTGCTCAATATGTTGGAAATATTATATTGTCATACTTTTATTTTTATAGAACCATGCCAAGAAGCAAGAATGGAAAAAGGCGGGAAAAAGTAGATGTAGAAGCACTTCGCATGGCTATAAAGGATGTGTTAACAAATGGAACTAAAGTGCGAACTGCTGCCAAAAATTTTGATATTTCGAAAACTACGTTGTCTAGGCACTTAAAAAATATGCAGGATTCTAATGAAAATGAATTTGTGTACAGAGCTAACAATGATGTGAAGAAAGTGTTTACTTTGCCATTTTGCTGGAAAGAAGAAAGTTTCACATTACATAGCAAAATTGTTGAGTGTTGATGAAGAAGAGTGTGAAGTCCAGTTTCTGAAAAAACTTCCTGACTTCAACAAGTTTGTTATGGCGAAAGATGATGAATATAGTGTGCCTTTAAGTGACATAGTCATGAAGCTACTACCTCCCTACCAACAAGGTTAATCTAAGAGACAAACTTCCCAACTACAATTCGCAGTTGATTTCAGTAGTTATGATGTTAAGTAGACCGATTTTGTGTTTGTTATCTGCTTAAAATGCATTATTGCATGAACATGTTGCAAAGGAATTGTATCTTTAATTTGCTTCCTATTATATTCCAGAAGTTTCGTGATTTTTAGATATGTACACTTTGCATTCATATTTAAGTTTATCCACAATTTGTATTCTTGTTTCTTTTCTTGCAGGCTAAATTTATAATCTGACCCAAGGTAAAACATCGGGTGACCCAAGGTACAACCTCGTGTTGTACCTTGGTCCATTATACTTGTATACATTTAACTGAATATAAAAATTATCAACAGTAATCTCACTAGACGTTTTGATTTATCTAGAGAAAATCAAAACTCGAGTGGGATTTAATTGACTATTACACGATTAGAAGAAAGTATATAAAGATTAGAAGTAACGAAGTACTCCAAAACAATAAAATATTAATTGACTTACGAAAATACAACTGTCTTCAAATGTATTATTGTACCATTTGAACATTACAAATATTACGCTAGATGCATGCTAGATGGCAGTAGTGTCTTTATACAGACACTGTAATGATTACTATTCAATAAATCTTAATATTAAACAATCTCTGATACGTGACTATCCATAATATCATATAGCAGAAGGTCTTTTTATCCTCTCAGAGCAGAAGCTATAACATAACCTAACTAATATACACAAGTGTTAGAAAAGTTTTAATTAACGACGATGACATAAAAAATAAACATGAATAATTTTAAAATGAATAATTATTGAATGTACAATTTTCAAATTTGAATGTGGTTGGTGGTTCAATTGATGTTATATTGGACGTGTGCGTAATAGAAGTGGAACTCGTTGATTTAGGCCTACATGGTGTATTCAACTTATTCAGAATTTCCGAATGAATAATTTTAAAAGGAATAATTATTGAATGTACAATTTTCAAATTTGAATGTGGTTGGTGGTTCAATTGATGTTATATTAGACGTGTGCATAATAAAAGTGGAACTCGTTGATTTAGGCCTACATGGTGTATTCAACTTATTCAGGATTTCCGAATGGTGCTCTTCATTTATTTGTAAATCGGATTTCAGAAGATGCATAGGTATGATCAGTGATTTTTATTAATTCTTGTTCTTGAATGCCAATGCGAGTCATATTTGAAAGTGCCGTGCATCGACTGGAGTGGTTTGTGATTTTATATATATTTTTGACGTCCAGACCAGCGCAGTTTCAAATGTTGGCAAACAAAGAAACAAATGCTAGGGACGCGATAAAATTAAACAAATGCTAGGGACGCGATAAAATTGTGCGATAAGCAGCCATGATTGGTTGAAATACGTCCTTTCGTACCGTTTTATTGGTCAAAAGTAGTATGACGTAGTAAGAGTGTAATAATCAGAGTAATTAAATTCGTAAATAAAGATTACCAATGATATCTCAAAGAGTAGCTTCATCTTATTTTATAATTTGGACAACCTAATAATCATAATATAGTAAAAATAGAAATTAAATGTAAAAATGACCCAAGGCACAACACCTTCCCCTACTTTGAAAGACGGACGGGTTGCGATCGAGTGGCCATTTGTTACATAGCAATCTCCTTAATTAGCTGATAAATGAGTGACGCACCTGGGACCCGGACACAGCGCGACTGACTTTATATCTTTGTTGCCGTTGAGAAGTAAACTTGAGAGCCGCTTGCTGATAGTAAATTAACACTGTGGCTAATCGAGATGGCTACATCAAGGCGCGTACACGTGCAGAATGCATACCTCGTCCATAACGTTAATTACCACCAATCACCGGGCGCTCAGCAGCGAATTCAACAAATCACCATTATGATCTCAATGGAGCCACGACATATTTACGTCGGTCGTAATGCCTTTATGTTAATTTATGCTAAGTTGGCGTCACCCGCCACGGTTTCTGGCAAACGTCCATTCTTTGACTATAACTTTTATTTTTGGTTAAATTTTCGCTCTATCTACACACCAGAACAACAGTTTTATTATCTTCTCTTCCGTTGCTCCTTCTTATTTTGCTTTTATACTCTAAATCATACCCTACTGTGAATATGTAATTTTCTTTCCTAAACGCTGCAATTCTTTAGATATTTCAGTTCCTACTACTTATATTATTGTTGTAATACTTTCTTTCTTTCTTTCTTTCTTTCTTTCTTTCTTTCTTTCTTTCTTTCTTTCTTTCTTTCTTTCTTTCTTTCTTTCTTTCTTTCCTTACATCTGTATTTCATTCCCACTAACTTTTTAATTCCCTTCATTTTTCTTTTAATTGTGAATGTTCAAATTTCAATCCTTCCAATAAAATAGCATATTATTTACTTCTAAATTCATTTAGCTTTGACTATTAAACTCTTACTACGTCATACTACTTTTGACCAATAAAACGGTACGAAAGGACGTATTTCAACCAATCATGGCTGCTTATCGCACAATTTTATCGCGTCCCTAGCATTTGTTTAATTTTATCGCGTCCCTAGCATTTGTTTCTTTGTTTGCCAACATTTGAAACTGCGCTGGTCTGGACGTCAAAAATATATATAAAATTACAAACCACTCCAGTCGATGCACGGCACTTTCAAATATGACTCGCATTGGCATTCAAGAACAAGAATTAATAAAAATCACTGATCATACCTATGCATCTTCTGAAATCCGATTTACAAATAAATGAAGAGCACCATTCGGAAATCCTGAATAAGTTGAATACACCATGTAGGCCTAAATCAACGAGTTCCACTTCTATTACGCACACGTCCAATATAACATCAATTGAACCACCAACCACATTCAAATTTGAAAATTGTACATTCAATAATTATTCCTTTTAAAATTATTCATTCGGAAATCCTGAATAAGTTGAATACACCATGTAGGCCTAAATCAACGAGTTCCACTTCTATTACGCACACGTCCAATATAACATCAATTGAACCGCCAACCACATTCAAATTTGAAAATTGTACATTCAATAATTATTCCTTTTAAAATTATTCATGTTTATTTTTTATGTCGTCGTCGTTAATTAAAACTTTTCTAACACTTGTGTACAGTATATTAGTTAGGTTATGTTATAGCTTCTGCTATATGATATTATGGATAGTCACGTATCAGAGATTGTTTAATATTAAGATTTATTGAAAATCATGTCAAGTGACGTTGATTACTGGGATTCGGATAATTGAAGTGGAATGAAACTGTCTTAATAAAAATGAAACTGAATCAACAAAGCCTTCTTGACTAGTAACATTGTCATCGTGTATAGATCTCGACGAGAAGGCATTGTTCACTACTGCCATCTAGCATGCATCTAGCGTAATATTTGTAATGTTGAGATGGTATAAAAAAAACATTTGAAGACAGTTGTATTTTCGTAAGTCAATTAATATTTTATTGTATTGGAGTACTTCGTTACTTCTAATCTTTATATACTTTATTCTAATCGTGTAATAGTCAATTAAATCCCACTCGAGTTTTGATTTTCTCTAGATACATCAAAACGTCTAGTGAGATTACTGTTGATAAAATATGTCTGTTTATTTTCAAAATACAATTTAATTATTAAAAACTTTGTAAATAGGTGCAAAATAATGAGGACTGGCTTTCACATTTTGGGTGACAAATATATTGTGAAACAAAGAAGTAGGTCTATCTAGAATCTATATGCGTTTTACTTATTGTGAGAATAATATTCTGTTGTCCATAAGATGGTTTTAAATAAATGTTTTCTTTTATACAAATCTTGTTTTCAGGTAGTAGCTCCCTGTAAAGCAGGTTTGAATAATTTCAAGGAAAAATTGTTCCGGAGCCGGGTATCGATCCCGGGACCCTTCGCTTAGCGCGTGAACGCTCTACCGACTGAGCCACCCCAGGAACTATACACGACCCCGTCACAATTTTTCCTTTTATATCCACACAACTCAAATGAGCTGACGATACCCGGCTACGGAACAATTTCTCGTTGAAATTATTCAAACCTGCTTTACAGGGAGCTACTACCTGAAAGCCAGATTTGTATTATACATTCGTTACTGGAGGTACGTTAACAGAAAGCCACAATTTAAGTCACACAGAGTATTGTGCGCACTCATAGTTGAGTTCTGGCGTCTTGTCAGCTCATTTGAGTTGTGTGGATATAAAAGGAAAAATTGTGACGGTGTCGTGTATAGTTCCTGGGGTAGCTCAGTCGGTAGAGCGTTCGCGCGCTAAGCGAAGGGTCCCGGGATCGAAACCCGGCTCCGGAACAATTTTTCCTTGAAATTATTCAAATATTTTGCTTGTTATTAAATACACATGACAGTATATTTCGTACGTGAGTAGCATTCTCATTGTTCAGTGCCTGTACTACCCTGTACAAATAAGCACCTGTAACACACGAAATGGAGCGGGCAGACGAGTCAAGTCCTCCTTTGCAAGCGAAGCTAGAATGATCCATGTGCATCTAACTTGTACTCAAAGAAACCAAACGCAGGACTCTAGGTATGTGTTCCAAATAATCACTAGTTAATTCTAGTACGCTTAAAACAGTGTCCATTTTAAATCTACATCTTGCCAGAAATTCATCGTCATTCTCAGTTCATACATTAGGTCTATTAGATTTCTGAAGAGTGGAGATAGAATCCTAGATAGAGAATACCATACATAAAATTATTATTATCCTCATTTGATACGGCTCAACGCTTGGTCGCACTGAGTTGCTTGTCTTGCATCATGATCATAATAATAATTATTATTATATCCGTGAGCAGGCTTAAGATAAGATGTGTAATTCCTAAGTTATTGATTGTTGTCAGTTTACCGGTGATGATAATACATCAATATTATTTTCTCTGTTTACTTTATACTTTATAAAGTATACTCGTATTAAAACAAATATATTTTGTGAGGGGGGGGAGGGTTAACCCTGGCGCGATGTCAATATGAATTTATGAGAGAGGGATAACTTTCCAACAAGAGGGGAAATCCCCCATGCCCCCCATAATTCGCACCTTGATTCTGTCTTATTTGCTTTTGTTTCCGCGTTCTCAAATAGTACATTATGCAACGAGCCTATAATGATAGTAATTAAGTCGCAAGTATGTTTGTTTATGAAACGAGCGCAAGCGAGTTTCATAATTTTCATACGAGCGTCTTAATTACAATTATAGGCAAGTTTCATACGACTTTTTATGCTCGACCATATTTCTAACTTTAAATTATTCAGAAGTATCATTTTATTCGTATCTGACTCAAGATCGGAGTAACCTTGTGCATAGCTCTTGTGAGATGTGCGCAGACGCGAAAGTATTGTTTTTTTCCGAGGAACAATAATGTCATTGACCTTGGTGTAGAGAATAACATGAACTAATTTTGGTATAACCTGGAAATTGATTTAGAATTGAAAAACGAGATGACAAATTGAATTTATTTGAATATTATTTACAATTAACGCTAATTATTATAGTAACAGAACATAACCTTCTGCAACAGTATTGGATTTATAACCTCCGTGACGTTTCCCTCGTTATCTTTCGATTGCATATCCGAGAATAATCGGAAACCTGAACTTTAATGAATAGGTGTACTTTAATGACATGCATTAAAGTACTGCTACCAGGTGTATAATTACTACTTTTCGGCATGGTCGAGCATAAAATATATTATATATCACAATGAGTATCAGAGATTTTACCCTAATTCTGCTGCCATTTTATAATTTATCCTCTAGATAACAATTTAACAGCGGCTGAAAGCATGAATACTGTAGCTTATTCGGAAGATATCCTTCGAGTAGTGCAGTATTCCGAGTCGTACAACACATTTCTCGCGTACCCATTGAATTAATTTTTAACAGGACTTTATTCCGTATTCGTACAACCGGGCCTAAGAGGAATGAAGTTACAGGAGAATGGAGAACGTTACACAACGCAGAACTGCTCTCATTTCATTCTTCAACTGACATAATTAGGAACATTAAATCCAGACGTTTGAGATAGATAAGGCATGTAGCACGAATGAGTGAATCCAGAAATACATAAATATAGATTGTTAGTTGGGACACCTGAGGGAAAAAGATCTTTAGTGAGGTCGAGACGTAGATGGAAGGCTAGGCCTAATATTAAAATGTATTTGAGGGAGGTGGGATATGATGGTAGGGACTGGATTAATCTTGCTCAGGATAGGGATCAATAGCGGGTTTATGTGAGGGCGGCAATGAACCTCTAGGTTCTCTTAAGTCATTAGTATAGGCTACACAGTATGTGTATTTTATTATATTTTTCATCCTCTTTTCTTTCATGTCGCTCAACTCTTATCCATCGTTAATTGTCGCGTATGCTTACTCACATTTTCTCTTAATGCTTTTTTATTATTTTTCCTTCTCTTTCCCCTTGTAAGGTAAATTAAGGTCCGTTGGACAGTCGGGCATGTTGGACACTTTGTACTTCAACGTGTTATCTCGCCACTTGTGGGCATCACATTCTGCTAGAAGTCCATGACGGAAGTAGCCACGAGTGGGGCTACTTCTGTCATTGACTTCTAGCAGAATGTGGTGCCCACAAGTGGCGAGGTAACACATTAAAATACAAAGTGTCCAACATGCCCGACTGTCCAACAGACCCTAATTTACCCTATGCTTTCATTTTCTTCCTTTTTTTTTCTCTCTTTTCCCTCTCTCGTTCCTTTTACCTTCACATTTCTCTCCCGTTTACTTATTTGTTCTCTTCATTTGCTTCTATACTAGCTTTCTTTTCAGCCCTGTCAATGCATTTACCTTACAATTTTGTCATCTTTCTTTTCACTGTTCCTTCCATTACTTACCTCCACCGTCGGCTCTGACGTCATAGCACCGGGGTCGTGTGCCACCATGACTCATTTCTATTCTTAAAATCAGATCTTATTTCTTCCTTTGGACACTATTTTCAAGCCATAAAATGTTCACATTATCTCGCAGTGTCTACTTGAACGTGCCTGGAATTCTTGACCGCGCTGCAAAAGTAAGACAACAATTATAATATACACAGACTGCCCTGTGGGAAAGAAATGATACGCGTTTTAAATTTTTGTGCCTCACAGCTAGCTGCCATTACGAAAGATTAAAAAAATGAGATGGTATAAATATTAACTCCATATGGAGATCAGTTTCAACAGCTTTATTTGACCCAGCAGATGGCAGCAGGAGTCTTGCTGTGGGGTTTACACGACGTGTTACAAGATCCTCCCATTGTTACCCTGAGCGTGAAGACGACCGTGCTGAGTTGTAAATGTGTCTGTGTGATGCGTACATCTGTTCTTCGGGCAGCAGCACCTATTTGAGAGATCGGAATACAGAGCGATCACATAAGTATTCGTGAATTCATAGATTGACTGTCTTTGAATTGAAACGTACCATAAATTAGTAACCTACTTTTGGAATAATATTAGAACATCGATATTTAACTAACAATTTTAGTGGCACGTACTTGATTCCGTATCATTCATCCGAATGTCTCCATCTAGGTGTATCTCGCCGTAGCTGTAGTTCATCTTGCCGCCGTTTTTAGCGTTGCTCTCGGCAAAACCATGTGATACGAACATCATATCACCGCATTTATTTATTTATTTATTTATTTATTTATATTAGGAGAGTTAAGGCCATAGGCTCTGCTCTTACACTATATCAGGTCACAAAGTACAAAAGCATTGAAATTTAACAAAAAAGATAATAATATATTGTAGAAAATAATAACATAACAAAATTAACAAATTAACACTATACTTACTTAATTACTTGTGGCTTTTAAGGAACCCGGAAATTCGTTGCCGCCCTCACATAAGCCCGCCATCGGTCCCTATCCTGAGCAAAATTAATCCAGTCCCTACTATCATATCCCACCTCCCTCAAATACATTTTAATATTATCCTCCCATCTACATCTCGGCCCAAAGGTCTTATTCTCTCTGGCCTCCCAACTAACACTCTTTATGCATTTCTGGATTCACCCATACGTGCTACATGCCCTGCCCGTCTCAAATTCTGGATTTAATGTTCCTAATTATGTCAGGTGAAGAATACAATGCGTGCAGTTCTGCGTTGTGTAACTTTCTCCATTCTCATGTAACTTCATCCCTCTTAGCCCCATATATTTTCCTAAGAACCTTATTCTGAAACACCCTCAATCTGTATTTCTCTCTCAAAGTGAGAGTCTAAGTTTCACAACCATACAGAACAACCGGTAATATAACTATTTTATAAATTCTGACTTTCAGATTTTTTGACGCAGACTAGATGACAAAATCTTCTCAATCGAATAATAGCAGGCATTTCCCATATTTATTCTGTGTTTAATTTCCTCCCGAGTGCCATTTATATTTGTTACCGATGCTCCAAGGTATTTGAGTTTTTCCACCTCTTCGAAGGATAAATCTCCAATTTTTAGTTCCATTTCGTACAATTCTGGACAAATTAAAACTATACAAAATGAAAATAATACCTTAGGCTAACAGAAAAATCTAAAATACAGATCTAAAGACTGGACTATAACATAAGCAACTCAATTAATACAGATAGTTAAGAGGGAAAACGTAATGGTGAATACAACAAATGGAATATAATAAAATAATAAAAAAAATTAAATAAAACCATAATAAAAAGGCTATGATAATGAAGTCGTCTAGTGATGACAAGAGTGTAGTGTTGAAAAAATGTTGGTAATTAATAGATCAATGGTAAAAACCGGTAGGGGAAACGGAAGTACCTCACAAAAATCTAACATTTTCGTTCATCACAAATTTCACCTAGACTTACCGGCATTCGAACCCGGACTACCAGCTGCAAAGCCGATTTCTAACCATTCGGATAACGGTACGTTTATATTTCAAACAGTTGCTTGGTCTACATATTGACTGCTTTTATACCTGTAACTGTATTTGAAGAGTTCAAAACCATAGTGGGCCAAGCGCCATTTACTAAAACCGTAGAAAACAAGGGTTAAAATGAAGTTATTACCATAATTCAATGGAAACATAAAGCAAGTAATATAAAGTATACACATTAAAACTAAATGATATGTCACTCTTCATTAAACTAAGGCATTCACTTAACTTCAACGCTTGCTTTCTCTGTTTTTAATAAATGGCACTTGGCCCACTATGGCTCTGAACCCTTCATTTATCTTAAACCCAAATTTGCGATTTTACACTAGATGAATACTATAAATCTTCCTTAATATTTTCATTTGGAATTGAAGCTAGTTGAAGGCAACTGTCTAAAACCGGATAAAGTAACCAATTATGACTGTCATAATTGTTTTGTATTTCTTCAAGCAAATACTCAAAAGCTGTTGTTTAAAATTGTGCAGACTTAATTGCACGTCCAGAAAAACAAATTCAGTATTTGTGGTAGCTTATCAACTAGCCACCCTATCCCATTGTCTCCTGGCTTAGTTTCCTCATAAGTGGTACCTTATTGGTATCACTTTTGAGTTCAGACCTGCCTAATAACATATGGTACGTAGCTAAGTTGTCCATGAATTCTTTAATATACTGGGATTTTTTTCTGTTAACTATGTCAACGACAAATCAAGTTTCCTTATAAATCCGTCGATTTTATCTCTGGCTCTTTTGTTAACATCTCGGTCTTGCAAACTACTATTCAAGTAGAGTGCTGCATTGGAGTTAAATCGCTCGCTTGAACTCGGTCGAGTGTCGCACCCTCGAGTGAGATACGATCGGTCGTGATACGCTCGTAATAAATAGAAGCACAGTACAAGGTCATCTCACCGACATGTCTTATCTTGTATGGAAGGCGACAGAAAGATACAAGTATGTTTTGCTCACACGGTAAAAATAAGGCTTTATTTTCTGCGTTTATGACAAACGTCTAGACTAATGGAACAGTCAATGGAACGTACCAAAACAGGAACATGAAGTTATAAATAAAATAGTATGAAAAACTTCGATATATAGTTATTATTGCTAATTAATAATTATTCAGTATTTGATTTACCACATATATAATATGATAGGTCCATACCTAGTGTTCCGCCTATATACTGCGTCAATGTAGAAACGTTTTGCAAAATATTATTGATATAGCAGTAGATTAATAACAATATTAGTACAGAGATAACGTCACAGAAAATATAATAAAACGAATAATCATGCTGCACAACTGTTACAGACGCAAAGATTGATACACTAATTATTAGAGATTATTATTATTATTATTATTATTATTATTATTATTATTATTATTACTACTACTACTACAAAACTTGATATAGTTCTTGCATTATCGTGATTGTGTTCTCCGTTGATAATAATTATATTTACATCCAATAACATCTATCAGAAGTGGCAAAAACAAAATCACTCCTGCGTGGGGGGGGGGGGAAACAACACATTTACCTGCAACATTTATATTACATTTTAAAGCGAGTTTTGTAGTTGCACTTTGGAGAGGTTAGTTAAACACTGCAAAGCTTTGAAATGATAAACATCTATGATGTTACTACACAGTTCATCACTGTAACAAGAACGAATGTCTAGCGCTCGGCTTATACCGTTCGAGGATTTATCGCTCGTGACAATTTTACCCATCATGAATATGCGCTACCTATCGGATTATGCTATGAACTACTTGGCGCTCGAGCGAAAAGGTCCAATGCAGACCTATGATTCAATGTATTTAAATGTTCGAAAAATATATCTGCAATGTGGGCTAGTCTAAAAGGCGAAAGAGAAATTTGAAAATACAGTAGTGTGCAAATTAATCTGAACAACGTAATTACTTATGCAAAAACACTCAAACGGGATAAAAAAAAAAGGATCTAAGACATACCTCAGTAATCTATATGGCCCCCCTTGTTCCTAATAACAGCTCTGAGACGATTTGGCATGGATTCCACTAATTTCCCACAAATACTCTTCATTTCTTCATCGCGAAACCATACACCAATGAGGGCAGAAATCATCTTCTCCTTTGTAGAACAATCCATATTTTGCATTTTTCTTTTGCAAATTGACCACAAGTTCTCAATGGGGTTGATGTCGGGTGAGTTGCCTGGCCAGGGGAGTACCTGAATATTCTTCTTGTTGAAGAATTCTGTAGTTTTTCGAGACGTATGGCATGGTGCCAGGTCTTGTTGGAACACACCTCTGCCATCCGGAAATGATTTTTGCAGCTGGGGTACGATTCTGGTTTCCAATAAGTGAATTTATTTGTCAGAATTCATCATTCCCTTAATAGGTATTAATGCTCCAGGCCCTTCATGTGTAAAACAACCCCAAAACATTACTTTAGGGGGGTATTTGGGTGCTTGTTGGAGATGAGCTGCTGTTACTTTTTCGGATCCTTTCCGTACGTAAGAAACACGGTGGCCGTGGACCTCGAAATGAGACTCATCGGAAAAAAGTACATTCTTCCAGTCATTCACTGTCCAGTGTTGATGTAATTTTGCCCACATTCAGCGTTTTTTTGCACATAACAGGGGTTAGCAGTTGCTTCTTAATAGGCTTACGAGCCCTTCGTCCAGCTTCCAAAAGCCTACGCCGCACTGTTGTGACGTGAATATTCGCCCCAGTGGTAGCCATTAACTCTCGGGTTAAGTCGACAGAGGCTAGTCTAGGATTTAATTTACTTTTCCTGACAATTAAACGGTCATCTGCAGGTGAAGTCTTCCTTTTCCGGCCACAGTTTCCTTTTTTCTGGGGTGTGATGGATCCAGTCTCCCTGTATCGTTTTATGATCGAATTAACAGTAGCCAAACCGATGTGACATTCTGCAGCAATTTGCCTCTGTGTCATAGAAGAATGCTCTGCTAATGTTATAATTTTAGACCGTTTTCGTGGAGTTGTATCCATTTGTGAAGACGATAGAATGTACACAGGATTGCAGTATTAAGTCTTCAACACAACTGAAATGCTTATAAGTACAAAACGACAGACAAAATGTCACATATAAAAAAAATAATGACAGACTTTCAACAATGGAATTACACGTACTACAGATGTCAATTAAAGCGGTATGAGCAGCTGTGAGGCCAACAATGACAGAAAATGTAAAAATATGTCGTGTTCGGATTAATTTGCACGCTACTGTAGCTTTACATATTCTGATTCCTGATCTCGCCGGTACTGGTACATTAGAAGTTGGGTGGTATCCACACATTTTTAGTAAAATCAAGTTGTTTTCGATTTTACAGGGATTTTGTTTTTCGATCGGGGTTAAGTACCGATACGGTAGTGGGAGTCGCAAACAAATGTCTCGCCGAAAATTGGGTCGTTCCTTTAAAAAGTTTAGAAATCTCTGTTGTAAAGTATTGGACTGGAAATACAATTTAATCGTGCATAACATTAAGTAGTGAAAACATCCCCTCACTCTCGCATCTCGGGTCAGGAGGAACAGCTTCACAGTTCACACTTTGGCATTCAAATGGCCTTAAGAACCATATTTAGTCAGGCGAGGGAAACGTTTTCTAAAGAGTAATTACATTGTTGGCGAAGCATGCGAACCTATGCACACCGCGGGTTAATTGAGTTGAGAGGGATACTCTTCATCTGTATTGCATTAATGTGAGGCTCGGGGGATCTCCACCTATTTCCTCGCCGGTAAAGCACCGTATCGGATCGGCGATGCAGGTGTTGATTATTGTTATTAGAACACGCGCACCTCGTTAGCGCTGATTGTTAACACGTGACTCGGCAGCGCATGCGCAACCAATTCGACATGATGTCGAAAACAATTGCTGCGGGACACACCAAAACTAACCACAGAAATGCGTGGAACTAAATTCACATCAACATTAGCGTACTGTAGCTTCTCAGATATCTTCATCATACTCTATCCTATCATATATTATTATTATTATTATTATTATTATTATTATTATTATTATTATTACTACTACTACTACTACTACTACTACTACTACTACTACTACTACTACTACTACTACTACTACCGTAGAAGTGGGTAAAGTCAATCAGTGGGTGTAAAATCGATCATTTGCGATTTTTTTTTATTGAAAACTATATATTTTCTCAGTTACTTGTTAAAATTTTGTTATGCTGACTTCATTGCCTGACATTGCAAATGTAAGCGATAGGGACAACAAAAAGCCTGCGAATGCCAACAATGGGAACACTGTGTAATTACTGTTGAACTGAAAATTGTTATTTTCAACAAATGAAAACAAAGTCTTACAAACTCTAAATTATAGTCAGCAGTGAAAGGAGACAGGAAGTATACGTAAGTACTTTTCGTTGAGATTGTATCCTGAAATAATAGTTTTGCAGTTCGTAAATGTTGGTATTGAAACTTATTATTTTAAGAAAACTTGTACCTTTGTAGGGTCAAGTCGATCATGCCATCGACCTACTCGAAATAGATAGGACCAGCAGGAAGAATAAATATTGTTCACCGAAATACCTCCAACTAACACTTATAAACAGAAAAGTGTCATAGTATAGCTTATATTGATGGGATAGTGGAGAAAGAGGAAGACGAAATTATGGTGAATTTCTTGCGTAAGAGAAGCTGTGCCAAAGGAACATATTTTGTACACCCTTATGTACCTAACTATGGGAACAACGTAGTTTCTAAAGTGACATGAGGAGGGGAACATTTCAAATAACATCTGATATAAACCTAAGCAATGTTGAATTGCATTTTAGATTATAATTGAAGGGTGGTATTTCAATGTAAATTTTGAATTCTTAAATCTTTGTTTGTTGGTATGTAAAGTATTACAATGTGTTTTTATGTTTTATAAGTTGGCAATCATAGTCACGATTGTACAGTGGAGACCAATAGGCCTAATTTTATCGAATAGTATGATCACAGTAACAAAAGATACACTATATAATGCTATAGGCATATATTGAAGATTATTATTGTTTTTACACCCCTTATAACAAATAAAATATATATGTAATACACTTCATTTGGTTTTTTTTTTAAACACAAACAGTGATCGACTTTATTCCGCAATACTTTAAAACCGATCTTAAACTAAAAATTCAATGGTGATCGACTTTACCCTATTTAAGCAGGTAACTTCGATCACAAGTCAAATAAAAAAACAGTTTTATATAGATTGTAATTCAATTCTTGTAACGTGTTTTCATAAGTGAAGGATATGACGACAAAATGCTATTTTCTGAGGAACTTCGCTCCATTGCATAATCTCAGTACCATAAAAAATTGCAAAATTTTGATCGACTTTACCCTCTTCTACGGTACTACGATAAAAAGTGCGAGCACTTTAAATGTCGAAGCCTGTATGCCAGACGTCATGATCTCGATTACTTATTCTTATGTAAGGTCCTTAAAGGTGACATTAATTTATTGTCAATCTTTCTTAAACAGTGTCAGCCTTCGTATTCCTATGAAGGACATGAGACATCACAAACTCTTCTATATTAGAAATTCTAAATCTTCCTCGCCGGTCTCCAGATGTATTAAACATGCTAACTTACATGTAGGCGATTTAGATCCATTCAATGTATAGAAGTATTAGAATATGGCAATGTCTTTGTTAATATTATTTGCATAATCCTTATACACAAATTGGTAGTACCAGGACGAATAGAAGGAATAGTGTACGCACTCAGCGAGTTTACACGGGTCCGCCGCAACGCGGCGCTTCTATCCCTAGGTTCCTGACTAGGAGGAAGTTCACAGTTTTTGTTACGCTAAACGTAGTCCTTTTTAAAAGTAAATTTCTACCATTTAACCCGTCTATTCGTAACTTTAGGAATACCTGCATAGTCCCTTATTCATAATTAATAAGATTCTCTCAGTTAATACTATTATGAACGTTCGTAACAGAAAATACAATGAGATCTGAAACGCTATGAAAGCGATAAGTTCAGTATTTAACAAGTTGCGAATTCAGGGACAGAAAACTCAGTAAAATGTTAAATAAAACCAGAGTTGAAAGATATTTTACGTGCTTATAAATTAATTAAATTACTCACCATATGAATGATTAGTTGCCTACTACCTTCTAGAGTTTGCGAGATGACTTGGTGGATTTACGAGCTTGTAATTCTCTTCGGATTTCCTTTGTCCTTTAGAAGAATCGGCACTTTAAGTAGTGGTAAACCAATTTAGGAATAATATCCATGTTGTGTTCTCTGCAACAACCTGCTCCCGAAGACTGGATCGTAAGAGCGTTAATAATGTGAAGACAGTCATAGAAGATATCACCCCACATTGCACTCGCTGAGCTAATCTTTTCTTTAATTTTCATTTCTGTTTGAAGAAGTAGGCTACGTCGTACACAGCTTGGGAGGGATGGGTTAAAAAATTGATATTCCTACCGGATCCGTAGTCCTTGATTTGGGTGAGAGCTGCACAATGTTTAGACACATTACTTTTCTGTCGAAGGGAATGGACACAGAGAGTACACGCAATAAACTTAGAGGAATGATTTACGACATAACCTGCCATATGATACACTAAACATCTGTCAATCAACACGGCAGGAGTGGTATTTACCAACTCGGGCAGAGCACTTTCCCAGCCTTGACCATGCATTTCTTCACAAAGAACAATTTTTTTCTTTTATACAAGTTTCTACAGACTTTTTAACTGCCTTGTTACGTAACTCCGCATTTCGCGCTAATGTTCGCTTTTGGTTCACAAAAGATATAGGACCTGCTTTGCAGGGACATAAATACATTTTAATAAATGCATACGGAGGAAATCTATAGTCGAAGGATGGTCATCTGAACTGAGTGGATGTAAAATTCTGAAGTGACGTTCCAATGGGTCTTGGGTGTGTTTCCCTGTTAGGACATATTTGTATCCTTTGCTGCAGAGCCATTCACTCATTTCTAAGGTACCGGTACTCTGCAAAGTTACTACTAAAGACTCCATTGTTATACCAGAAGCAAATGTGTTGGTTGCAGTTCTGAGACATTGAAGAAAATCAGTAAGGAATTTGTGGTTAGAAGAGTCTTTATAAAGAGCCTTAGCAGGATTGTGTGAATTTAATGCGTCGGAAATGCAATTTAAATGCTTTCTAAATTCTTCAGTGTCCTCACTGCCCTCGAAACCCGATGACCCTACTTCACGATAAAATTTGAGACCTTTGGCGACACTGTCACTGAAGAGTTGGAACGCAAGTCTGGCATTCATTCTCTGAAAGGACGAAGGATCTAAATGAGCTGTTGTCAACTTGGGGCAAACCCTAAGACTGGCACATCCAGATAAATGTTCCTAAAAAGTCTCCTATAAAAACTGAAATTGATGTTTTTCTCCTTGTAAGAGAGTTCGACTTTATCGTGGAAATAATTTCTTATGTATTTCAATATGTGCACAAAATCTGAGAATGCCCATATCTTCCTTTTTTCATCAGGCGGATTAGGAATATAGCATTGTGCTGGAATTTTTTTCCATTGATTTCTAAAGATTTCCAGGCCTTTTTGTTTGTTTGACTGACATCACAAGTGAAACCGACTACTTTCGTCCCAACTGCTTCTAATTGTAGTATAACTTGAATAAGAATTTGACGAGAATATCACCTGGAGTAGCGTTTCTGCTAGAGTAAATAGCAATTGGTTGAATCCAATCTTGCATAAATACTAATGCATGATTTGCTAATTGTTTCTTTTGGACATAAGACGTGAGATCTCCGAAATCAACAAATACATCCACTCTAAGGGAATAATTATTAAATTGAATTTCTTCTCTGAATTTGACCTCATCGAGTATTACCACTCCCCAACGTTTATTTTCATATATTTCATAATTTCGGTAAAATTTGTATCATAGTTCTTCATTTTAATGTATTAATTGTATCACTGTGCTGGACTTTTATTGGCCAATGGCTGTTGTCCAGCACATAAATGTAAATAAATAAATTAATAATAATAATAATAATAATAATAATAATAATAATAATTATTATTATTATTATTATTATTATTATTATTATTATTATTGTGTGGACGTGGCATTTCCCCATTGCTTTTTATAATAGGGTAAATTAGGGTCTGTTGGACAGTCGGGCATGTTGGACAGTTTGTGCTTTAACGTGTTACCTCGCCACTTGTGGGCACCACATTCTGCTAGAAGTCAATGACGGAAGTAGCCACGATTTCTAGCAGAATGTGGTGCCCACAAGTGGCGAGGTAACACGTTAAAGTACAAACTGTCCAACATGCCCGACTGTCCAACAGACCCTAATTTACCCTATACATGGATAAAATTATCCAAGAGTGACGCAAGATGCGACATGGCTATTTTCAATTAAATAGAACATTACAAATAGACTCCCTGATTTTTGTAGATGATTTGGTTTTAATAGCACCCACAGAAAATGATCTGCAGTATTCTGTACATAACTTGAATATACTCGGAAAGCAATATAATATGGAAATCAAACAAACAAGACAAAAGTGATGGCCTTTTGTGGAAAATACCCTGTAACGAGCAAAGTAATTTTGGACAATGAAATTTTGGAAAGAGTAAATGAGTTCACATATTTGGGTTATAATTTGTAAACACATAAAATTGCAACCTCATTCAAGAAATTAAATTACAACATCGCATACAGAACGAATAACACCCTACAAAAACATCTCAACACACAAACAAACAAATACAACCACACAGGCGTATACAAACTCAAATGTAACACCTGCAAAAACTTCTATATAGGACAGACAGGCAGATCATTTCAAACACGTTACAAAGAACACATCACACCCATAACAAAATTACAAAACACCTCCACATATGCAGAACACATCACAAATGCCAACCACACCTACAGAGACATCAACACAGACATGGAAATACTGCACATCCAACCAAAAAGCCAGAAACTCAACACACTAGAACAATATGAAATATACAGACACACGAAAACACACCCCAACGATATTCTCAACACACAACTCAATTTCAAAACACATACACTCTTTGACTCTACACTACGAACGCACCCACACAGGAAACAAGAGGCTCCAAGACCAACAACGACCTGTTCTGAAGATGACCCATAAATAGGTCGAAACATGTAAACAAAGTATGTTAAAATTTAACACAAGAAAGTCTTATCATACATATTCCGAAGTGATACAATGTCAAAAGTTGTGTAATCAAGATGTATATAATTTGTCATTTGAGGAAGAAGTAGATATAGTACATAAAATTACAAAATTTACAAAAACCATGGAAATAATTAAAGTATCATGAAACCGTCAATAGTACAAGAGAACACAAGAATACGTCTCTATAAAACCCTTGCAAGACCGGTGTTAAGCTACGGTAGCGAAGCATAGACAATAAGAAGGGATGAAAGCAGGATAACAGCTAATGAGATGCGATTTATGTGATATACAGCAGGATATACAAGATGGGACCATAAACGAAATGAGGAAGTAATGGAAGAATTGGGACTAAAGCAAATTCTGCACTATACACAAAATTACCAGGCCAACTGGATGGACCATCTACACGGATGTCATCGTACAGAATCCCAAGAGCTATGCTTCGTTATCTCCCTAAAGGAAAGAGATCACTGGGACGTCCCACGAACCGTTGGAGGGACAATTCTTCTTTGAGACCATAACGGGCCACATGGCCTAATACTTGGAGGAATGATGATGATGATGATGATTATTATTATTATTATTATTATTATTATTATTATTATTATTAATTGCTTTCAAAAAACTGAGAGAATGTTTAAAACAGATCACCGGTTGCCCTGTATGGTTGTGAAACTTAGACTCTCACTTTGAGAGAGGAACAGAAGTTAAGGGTGTTCGAGAATAAGATGCTTAGGAAAATATATGGGGCTGAGAGGGATGAAGTTACAGGAGAATAGAGAAATTTTACTTAACACAGAACTGCACGCATTGTAGTCTTCAACCAACATAATTAAGAATATTAAATCCAAACGTTTCAGATGAATAGGACATGTAGCATGTATGGGTGAATTCAGAAATGCATATAAAGTGTTAGCTGGAGACCTGAGGGGAAAAAGACCTTTCGGGAAGCCGAGACGTAAATGGAAGGATAATATAAAATTGGATTTAAGGGAGTTTGGATATGATGCTAGGTACTGGATTAATTTAGCTCAGGATAGGGAGTGATGGCGGGCTTATGTGATGGCGGCAATGAACCTCAGGGTTGCCTAAATGCCATTTCTAAATAAGTTGTTGTTTAGTCAACTGTCAGAAGACAGGTTTGAACCTCATAAGTAACACCAATAGGGCATCACTCATGAGACAACTAGGCCAGGAGATAATGGGGTAAGGTGGCCAGTTCCTTTCCCCCTCCAATGCATACATCGCCGATTAGCTACATATTCCACTAATCAGACTTCAGATGCATGCAAACAATTGTTCTTCCTCTGACACATATCGTCAAGTGAGATGTACTGCCTGATTATAGATATACATATCAGCAAGAAACTCAATCAGAGGTGTTTCTAAGTAAGAATTATTATTAATTCTTCATTTTTCCTGTTTCTTCCTTCTTCTGAATATTTTTTTATTATTTGTTTATCAATTGTCAATTAGAATTGTTCAACCTCAAATTTCACACTCCACCTTCGACCACTTCAAGATTCTCCCATAAATTCTGAGTTGTTTTTACGTGCTTCTCAAATAAAAAGTTCCGATCTCGCAATGTAGAAACTTCAATCACTTCGCACGATTTCAGACATAAATTACGAACTGTAGCCATTTTGAGAGTTTATCTGCGATCAATATGTGTCTCACCAAGAAAGTAGGATCAAACGGTAGCGTTTCAGTTTCTCATTCGGGGGTCTACGTTTCAAACCCCGTGGCCGGCGAACTCACTGAGGTTTTTCATGGTTTCCATCATTCACAGTGACAAATGATGGATTGGAAATTTACATACCATTATTCATCACCGCCTCAATCATCAATATCGTTAACATTAATCAAAATCTCTGATCAGTTACATAAACACAAGCCGTCTACAACACACAATAGAAACAGGAATTATTCAACAATAGTAACAAACAAAATTCTAAGGATACAGTCTTATCAAAACAAAGTGCTGGGAACTGCTGTTAATACACCATGGTTTGTACGAAATTCACAAGTATATAGAGAACTGGGATTATATACTACACAAGAACTCATCCGAAGGCAGGCAAGAATATTCTTCTCATACCTTAGCAATGTCTCAGAAGCAACTTTCTTTTCTCTCGGGAAAAGATCCACTCAACCCACACGAATCAAGAGCCATCTTCCACAGGACATTCTACTTGCTAGATTCTTCAGATTCATCCACTCATTTAACTGTTCGCAGCAGTCCAGTTGCAATTGTCGCACATTTTCTCGTCATTATTACTATGTTTGTTGTTTCCGTAAACGTTTATTTCCTTTTTTAATAAAGGGAAACATTTACAACTATTGGTGCTCACTAGTCATGAAGTTAGCATGGCTCAAGGATTAATGAACATTTCATACACAGACAGTTTACCCACTCGCTTACTTTCTTTGTCCTTATCCAATCACATAAAAAAAAAATATTTTTGCAGTAGGTTGGTGTAAATAATGAGAAGTCGTAAAAGGCAGCGGTTAGAAGCTTGCCTTAATGACAAATATTTATAAATCGGTTTCGTTTTAATGGGTTTATAAACATACAAGTTCAGTCTTCAAGACACGCTATAAATTAAGTGCCTTCTAGATCAGTCACTGTCAGATAGCACGATTCTGGTGTCCACACCTGTGGAGTAACAGTGAGCACGCCTGGCCGAGGAACCAGGTGGCCCGGGTTCGAATCCCGGTCGGGGCAAGTTACCTGGTTGAGATTTTTTCCGGGGTTTTCCCTCAGCCCAATATGAGCAAATGCTGGGTAAC
This sequence comes from Periplaneta americana, assembly GCF_040183065.1. Lineage (NCBI taxonomy): Eukaryota > Metazoa > Arthropoda > Insecta > Blattodea > Blattidae > Periplaneta > Periplaneta americana. Next base: position 162,708,872 of record NC_091121.1, read on the forward strand.
TTTCGGTGCTGGACCCCGAACTCATTTCACCGGCATTATCACCTTCATCTCATTCAGACGCTAAATAACCTAAGGTGTTGATACAGCGTCGTAAAATAACCTACTAAAAGGACACGATTCTGGGCAGCGGCACATTTCTTCTCCGTGGGCAGCAGTGAGTGGGCAAAGGAGGGTAGGTTACGTTATGTAGAAATAGGAGTATCTGTAGATAACAGCCGTACGATGCCAGCCCTTGATTCGTCCATCCCGTGCGGGCAGCGAGGCATGTATGTGAAGCCCTGTAAGGCACTGAAATGATGGAGCCTGTAAGAATATAGATTTGATTGCTAATTTTAGACGTATTTTCAGATTTTGTATTTCTTTTAATCTTTTGTTATTGTAACTATATCTTTAGCATACATTTGTGAAGTAGTACTATATTCACTTGGAGATTAGTAATAATAATAATAATAATAATAATAATAATAATAATAATAATAATAATAATAATAATAATACAGATAAAATCTAATGTTAACTGTTATAAATTAATGACAGTACAAAATATGAAGATTGAATTTGCTAGGTGTTTCACTAGATGTTACTTTTATGTTGCAGTAACAAAGTACCGGTACCAAATTTTAGTAAACCATCTGACTATTTCAGGGGTTCCCAACCAGTGTCTCGCGAAATTTTCAATTTGAAAAATAAATTTTATGCCATCCGGAAAGTCTCTTTATAACGCATTTTTTTATTTGCAACGAAGTGTTTGATATGGTGCATTTTATTTTGAGACAGACTTTACCAATGAAACGTGAACACCTGCAACAATGCTTAGTCCAATTTTTTCAACCGTAGGGCCACGTGTAGAGAAACTCTGTGCAACCCACCAAGCGCAGACTTCACATTAATTTAAATCGGCGAGTTTTCAAAAACTGTAATCTTTGATCGGACATCCAGCATAGATAGGTTGGGATTTTTGATACATACCTTGATTTTTTTTCTAATGCCACTCAAGTTGCTGCTTGTTCTTTTAGGATTTACGATTGTGTGTTAACATCGCCCTATCTACAACACTACATAGGAGTTGTTATAAACGCTTTTTTTCTTGCGGAATGCGCTGGAACGGCGTTCCGGTACCTTTTTGTTGCATTTTTCATAATGGAACGGAAATATGTATGAATAACTATGTTTTTAATATAATTTTCTTTGAATTCCGCTTAGATCTTGAAAGTCTTATTATATTATTATTATTATTATTATTATTATTATTATTATTATTATTATTACTATTACTATTAATAAAATCAAATAAATATCTCGCAATATCGTGGGCGTTCAGTAAAGTGTGTCGTCAATCAAAAAAGGTTGGGAACCACTGGACCATTCTACTGCTTAATATTTGTGAATCTAGGTAGGTCTACATTACCATTGATTCAAATGATTATGTAATAAGCCAAAAAGAAAGAATACGAAAGGAATAATAAGATGAACAATATTCTAATATCTCAAAAAAGGAATTTGAATTTTTTTATTTAACGACGCTGTATAAACTACTAGGCTTTTTAGTGTAGATGGGAGTGGTAATAGCGAGATGGTATTTGACGAGATGAGGCCGAGGATTCGCCATAGATTACCTGACATTTGTCTTATGGTTGGAAAATACCTGGGAAAAATCTCAACCAGGTAATCAGCCCAAGCGGGAATCGAACTCGCATCCGAGCGCAACTCCGGATTGACAGACAAGCGCCTCAGTCGACTGAAGTACGCCGGTGGCTTAGAATTCTTCAGCTGTCATTAAATTTGTCTGTAAATGAAAGTTGATAACATTACTATCCCAGTTAGGAACATACCGGTATTCAAATTGTTCTACCAAGTTCGAGTATGTCGGTATTTCTTACTTACTTACTTCCTTACTTACTTACTTACTTACTTACTTACTTACTTACTTACTTACTTACTTACTTACTGGCTTTTAAGGAACCCGGAGGTTCCTTGCCGCCCTCACATAACCCCGCCATTGGTCCCTATCCTGAGCAAGATTAATCCAGTCTCTACCATCATATCCCACCTCCCTCAAATCCATTTTAATATTATCTTCCCATCAACGTCTCGTCCTCCCCAAAGGTCTTTTTCCCTCCGGTCTCCCAACTAACACTCTATATGCATTTCTGGATTCGCCCATACGTGCTACATGCCCTGCCCATCTCAAACGTCTGGATTTAATGTTCCTAATTATGTCAGATAAAGAATACAATGCGTGCAGCTCTGCGTTGTGTAACTTTCTCCATTCTCCCGTAACTTCATTCCTCTTAGCCCCAAATATTTTCCTAAGTACTTTATTCTCAAACACCCTTAATCTATGTTTCTCTCTCAAAGTGAGAGTCTAAGTTTCACATCCATAAAGAACAACCGGTAATATAACTGTTTCATAAATTCTAACTTTCAGATTTTTTGACATCAGACTGGATGACAAAAACTTCTCAACCAAATAATAACATGCATTTCGCATTTTTATTCTGTGTTTAATTTCCTCCCGAGTATCATTTATATTTGTTACTGTTGCTCCCTGGTATTTGAATTTTTCTACCTCTTCAAAGGATAAATTTCCAATTTTTATATTTTCATTTCGAACAATATTCTGATCACGAGACGTAATAATAATAATAATAATAATAATAATAATAATAATAATAATAATAATAATAATAATAATAATAATAACAATAATAATAATAATAATAATAATAATAATAATAATAATAATAATATGAACACTTATGCGGCCTCGGTAGCGTAGTCGGTATAGCTCTGGCCTTCTGTGTTCGAGGCTGCGGGTTCGATCCCGGCCCAGGTCGATGGCATTTAAGTGTGCTTAAATGCGACAGGCTCATGTCAGTAGATTTACTGGCATGTAAAAGAACTCCTGCGAGACAAAATTCCTGCACACCGGCGACGCTGTTGTAATCTCTACAGTTGCGAGCGTCGTTAAATAAACCACAGAAAAAAGTTTGAACATCTATTTGAATGACAGTACAAAATAGAGTAGGAAACTCTATCTTTATATTTTGTACTTTCACTATATGTGGCCTTTATGTTGGAGTAACAGTACCGGTACCAAATTTTAGTAAACCATCTGACTATCCTACTATTGTTTAATGTTCGCGAATCTAGGTACATTGCCATTGATTCAAATGATTACGTAATAAGCCAAAAAGAAAGAATACGAAAGAAATAATAAAATGAACAATAGCCTATAAATAAAATTGGAATTTTTTTATTTAACGACGCTGTATCAGGTACTAGGTTATTTAGTGTCGATGGGAATGGTGATAGAGAAATGGTATTTGCGAGATGAGGTCGAGATTTCGCCATAGATAACCTGATATTTCCAACCAGGTAATCAGCCCAAGCGGGAATCGAACTCTCGCCCGAGCGCAACTCTGGATTGGCAGGCAAGCGCCTCAGCCGATCGAAGTACACCGGTGGCTTTGAATTCTTGGCTCTCATTAAATTTGTCTGTAAATGAAAGTTGATAACATTACTATCCCAGTTAGGAACATATTCAAATTGTTCTACCAAGTCAGAGGATGTCGGTATTTCTACACTCTCCATATTATATTGTTGTCGTTTATGAGATTGTTACAGGCGTAGTTATTGTCAATTTTAAGTCAGGCCTTTCTCCTGACTTAGTTCCTTATCGCAGTAGCGATTTCATAAATGTGATTTTCATCCTGCGTACAACAGCCTGAGAGCATTCACAGCCCTCTAAACTGTGCTAAAAAGTAATTTGAACCGTAGAGCCAGCTAGAACTTTCACCTCCTTCGTTAAAGAATCCTTTATTTGCCCCGGCGGAATTCCAATTTAATTAGAAGCATTCATTACGTGGTAATGCCCAGTCTTTTAGCTCCTCCACACCACGATAGTGCCTTTCTTCATGAAACAGTAACCGAGCCTGTGAAAGCCGTATTCATTTCCACGTTCTGCCAAACGCTATTAATTCTTTTATACTATGCAGAAGAAAATTAAACAGCTGAGGGGCGAAGTTCAAATGTCTTACAAAATTAAGAAAGTTTACCAGTTGTAATTAAAATTTTACATTACTGAAGACAGGGACGGCAACTATTTAAGATAAAGCACAGAACACTGAAGTGGCTAAGAGTTTTGTGTTTGCTCAAGTTGGAACTGGCTTAAAATATCAGACGAGTCGTAAATTTTTGTAATTTGTGCTACAGATATTCTTAAGTACACCATTTCAACTTATTTTTCTAATCTAAATGCATGAAATAATTAGCACATATATCTATCTTTATGAAGTGGGAACAACTAATGAATGTAGGTTTTCAAATTTCAAAGAATAACTTTTTAAATATACTGTTATTTGGCGATGATTTAGTTGTTATTCAGAATAGTGAGTCTGCCGTACAAATATCTATTTTTTAAACTTAATGAAATTGGAGAACAATATAATATGAAAATTTCTCTAATAAAGACAAAGGCAATGGCATTTATAGGGAAGGAACCGATTAGAACAAAAATAGCTATAAATAACTGCTGCATAGAACAGGTAAGCCATTTTAATTATTTGGGAAGTGATATTGGCTTCGATAAAGAATATGACGTGGACAATAAAATACGTAATTTTCAAAGAGTTTGTGGAACAATTAATAGAACATTTAGAAACAAAATACGTAAAGAGACAAAATTAAAATTTTATAAAGTCATGGCTGTACCTACGCTGGCATACGGAAGTGAGACTTGGACATTAACCAAGAAGCAACAAAGCAAAATACAGACGACAGAAATGAAATTTCTAAGAAATGTGAAGGGATGTACGAAGAGAGACTTATTAACAAATGAAAACATAAGAGAAGAGTTAGAAATTTTTAATATAAATGAAAGATTAAAAGATTTTAAACACAATTGGAAAGAACGAGTCGATAGAATGCCAGATACCAGACTTACTAAACAAATAATACAATATCATCCTAAAGGAAGAAGATCGGTGAGCAGACCTAGGAAAGATGGCTGGAGGACTTTGAAGACGGAACAGGCATTTGATTGCCTATACCATGAAGTGAAGAAGAAGAAGAAGAAGAAGAAGAAGAAGAAGAAGAAGAAGAAGATCTATCTTTATATTCTATATTTCGGTAATAAATTGTTAGGTAATATTTTCACAACCGCTTTCCATACAAACATACATTAACCAAAAATATTGCTATGCTAAAAAAATGAATAAAGAAATAAATTGATGAAAATATTTACTGTCAGTACGGAAAATACCAGTATGTAGTGAAGTGGAAGTGAAATAATCCTGCAGATTGAAAGGAACGCTAGAGGACACACAAATGGTTAGGAAACCTATGTTACGTTTTGTGATTAAATGCACGGTTAATTAGAAAATCGAGTTGAAATTTCAGCAGTCGTCGCCTCTTTCTTCTCGTAATACAGATATAAGAGCTCAACGAACTCATGTCTGTCTGCCTTAGTGAATTACATTCCATCTTTTACAATTCATTTTTCTATATCAATATGCCTGGTAAATTATTAATAAGTATTTAATGAATTTCAATCTTAAGGCATATAAACTTGCAAATGTTTATTTGCTATTTAATAACAATATATGAACGTTTTCGCCGTTTAGGGCATCTTCAGATATAACAAAACATATTATCTGGACCTATGATAACATATTATGCAAATAACAAGGAAAATAGAGAACAATATATATGGTACATGAAATTCATGAGCTTTATGTAGATATAACATGAAACAGGATGAATATTGAGATAATCTTTGAATTTGAACTTCGACTGGACGAATGTTTTATTTTATACATATAGCTCATGTTACAATTAATATACAATGTTTAAAATTTGTCAATGTTAAAATTTAAAATGATGATAATAAAATATTTAAAGTAATCATGGCTGAAAGTTGTCGTAAGTTACAAGATAGTATGCGTAGTTAATGTTCATGTGTTTTGTAACTATTTCGCTTAGAGAGGCCGTTGGCATTTCAGTGGATGTTGTTTTACGTTGATGACTACTTTACAGTTGATATACAGTGATTAAATTAGCCAAAGTTAAAATTTTATAATGAAGATAATAAAATATTTAGAGTAATCATGGCTGGGAATTGTCGTAAGTTCAAGATAGTTTTCGTAATTGATGTTGTGTGTTTTGTAATTGTTTCACTTAAAGGTCATTGACTTTGAAATGGCTACTCTGATGTGATGACATCCTATTACGTGTTCTCAGGTTTATTGAAGTATAAATGAAGAAGTTCTATAAATTTGTGTGTACTGGTGTTGATGTGTTGGAGGTTAGCTCATGTTACAATTACATTGACAAATTTTAAACATTGTATATTAATTGTAACATGAGCTATATGTATAAAATAAAACATTCGTCCAGTCGAAGTTCAAATTCAAAGATTATCTCAATATTCATCCTGTTTCATGTTATATCTACATAAAGCTCATGAATTTCATGTACCATATATATTGTTCTCTATTTTCCTTGTTATTTGCATAATATGTTATCATAGGTCCAGATAATATGTTTTGTTATATCTGAAGATGCCCTAAACGGCGAAAACGTTCATATATTGTTATCAAATAGCAAATAAACATTTGCAAGTTTATATGCCTTAAGATTGAAATTCATTAAATACTTATTAATAATTACATTCCATCTTTCTTTCTAGCTACAATGTTGCAAGATGGTCCCGTCTGTCTGTGACTTCAAATGAGTGGTTTTAAAATTAAGTTTACAAGAAAAACTTCCACGTTATTGAAATACGCCAGAGGGATAAATTATTCCTTATTGGACTTCCTATCGATATGGACAAAAATCAAGATCCTATTTTCGAAACGATGTTATGTTCCATGTAATTCCCATTACAATATCAATTTTTTTCCGAAGTGTGCTAAGTCACTAGTATGAATGTTCCAAACTCTGCAAAGTCATTGTGATGTGATATTAAAATGATCACTATTACGACAGTCTCCACTTTCGATTTTACATGTAATGCAAAATGTTCCAATAATCATACACAATAATAACTAAACAGGTTCACAATATTTTTTCCAAGTCGTGTTGAATCAAGTCACTTAGCGCACTTTGGAACATATTAAAATGTTTAACAGCATTGTTACCTAGCATAATATTAATTTCCAAAAATTAAATTCTATCAATAAAACTCACTTTCCGTAATGTTTTAACTGCCAAAGTCTTCTTTCAGAAACTTCAAGATATCTATTTCCTTCTATAAAAATTATGTTTCCTAAAAAAGACTTAGCGCAATTTGGAAAGTCACTTTATAATTCTTAAAGCCCATTTTGTACGATTCTGTGATAAATTTTCTCCCATTCCTTGATGTTACATAGATCGATGCTCTCTTCCAGCAAGTTTCTAACTCTTCTCTCGGGTGGTATCCTCCTCATACGTTTGTGTTAGCTATTAACATAAATTCTTAAATCATCTTATTTAAGTGGAATTGGATGTTATCGCATGCAAAGTAAGGGTAAGAATAGCCTATCTTCAAGCAGTCATAAATGTAATACTATTTATCACAGCTCTTTTATTTTTTAGTGATATATGTATATACATTAAGCTTTAAAATGAAAGAAGAATGGTTAATCTAGTGTAAATCTTACTCTTAAATTAATTGGAATTTAAACATATTTTTTATATAAATTCACTACATACCTGTGATTAGGTACACTCTATTCACTTATCCTAGCACATATTGAATTAAAATTTTGGCCACTTACTGCTAACAGATACTAAAACATACCCTACTAAAATTATTAAAATATCTGTAATATTAGGCCTATGGGCATAAGGCTTATACTAATCTTCGTGAATTTTTTTTAAATTTATTGACGGTGATGATTGCTATAAGCCCTATACTCATAATATTACAGATACATGAATAATTTTAGTAGGGTATGTTTTAGTATCTATTAGCAATAAGTGGTCAAATTTTCAATTCAATATGTGCTGTAATAAGTGAATAGAGTCTACCTGGTCACAGACATGTAGTGAATTTATGAAAAAAAATTGTGCTTAATTAAAAAAATTAATTTAAGGATAAAGATTTACTTTAGAGTAATCATTCTTTTTCACTTTGAAGCTTAATATGTATACACACATAGTTAACAAAAATGAAAGATCTCTGATAAATAGTATTATATTTATGACTGTTTGAAGATAGGCTATTTTTACCATTATTTTGCATGCGATAATGACCAACTCCCCTTAAAACGATACTTTTGTTTGCCTACAGACAGCACCAAACTCACAAGAAACAAGCACATATCCTCCTAAGGAATGATCCGAATATGATGTAGATCTGTGGACAAATCTACGACGGTCCATACGGGCGTTCAAACAGCCAGAGGGTGGGCACTTGTTAACATATCATTTAAATGGGGCGGTTCGTGATTTACTGGAGGGTCCCTCATTATTGCACCACTGTGGTTGTGTTGGTTTTGTGTTTCAATTATCGGAAATGGAAAACTCCCAAGGTGTCAGTAACAATAACTCATTACTCCAGCCAACTGCACACTGCTTAAAAAGTCTGTTTCTCAGACAACACAGTCCAGTCATTGGTCAATCAATTGCACACCCTGCCTATTGTTATTGTAGAGGCTAGATTAAATAAGAGGAAGGGGGAGAATATTGATGGAATGAAAGAGGGTCACAGGAGTACACGCTCTGCAACTTCTGTATCTTCACTACAGATTTCTTCACGACCAGACCGGGGATCGAAACCGTCCGAGTGGAATTGTAGAGACTTAACGCTGAGCCACAGACGTGGCCATTACTTCTGCTGTGTAAATAGCCAATATTTTACGCTAAAGGAACCGGAGTTCGACGCTTCGTGTGACATTATCGTCGTTAGGTGTGCAAAACAGAAATTGCATAATTTTTGGGATCTGCCGATATCTCTCTTGTCTCTTGGTTTAGAGCAGCGTTTATCAACCTTTCTCAACATGTAGCACACTGAGGGTGTGATTTAAAATCCCGCTGCACACTCATATAGGGTAATCTAAAGCTGTGGTTCCCAACCAGAGGGGTATTTTGAGGGTTTCAGGAGGAAATGAAAACTATAAAATACAATTAAATGAAATAAATGTATATGAATTGAGGGGCTTAGAACAAAAAGCAGGTAAGTGACATTATTAAAAAAATGAGGTAAGTGCGTGTTGTGTTAGCCCAAATGGATGTTTGTTTGGGATAAAATCAGGTAAGTGATCACACTGTGCAGTGCCGC